>NC_059135.1:102920-242017 GCF_020740605.2 Lemur catta
CTGTGAGACTGTCTACAGACCAGGGCTCATATGTGGGCTGTCCCAGGTTCCCTAAATCCCTGTTGGGGAGTGGCCTACAAACCAGGGCTCTTCTGTGGGCTGTACCAAGTTCCCTAAATGACTGAGGGGACTGGCCTAAACATGAGGGCTCATCTGTGGGCTCTCTCAGGATCCCTAAATCCCTGGGGGGGAACTGGCCTACAGAGCAGGCTCATCTGTGGTCTGTCCCTGGTTCCCTAAATCCCAGAGGAGGACAGGCCTATAAACCAGGGCTCATCTGTGTGATGTCCCAGATTCCCAAATCACAGGGGGAGACAGGTGTACAGACCAAGGCTCAATTGTGGGATGTCCCAGGTTGCCTAAATCCTTGGGGAACTGATTTACATACCAGGGCTCTCCTGTGGGCTGTCCCAGTGCCATAAATCCCTGGGAAAGACTGGGCTACAGAGCAGGGCTCATCTGAGGGATGTCCCAGGTTCCCTAAATCCCTGGGGGGACTGGGCTACAGACCAGGTCTCATCTGTGGGATTCCCCAAGTTCCCTAAATCACTGGGGGGGGGGGGTACTGGCTTACAGAGCAGAGCTCCTTTGTGGGTGGTCCAGGTTTCCTAAATCCCTGGGGGAAAATAACCTACAGACCAGGGCTCATCTGTGAGAAGTCCCAGGTTCCCTGAATCCCTGGGGTACTTACCTACACACCAGGGATTAATTCTTAGATGTCCCAGGTTCCCTAAATCCCTGGGAGTTGGGCCTACAGACCACGTCTCATCTGCGAGATGTCCCATGACACTAAGTCCCTGGGGGGAACTGGCCTACAGACAAGGGCTCATTTGTGCACTGTACCAGGTTCCCTAAATCCAAGAGGGGGACTGGCCTACATTCAGAGCTCATCTGTGGGCTGTCCTAGGTTCCCTAAATCCCAGGGGATGTGGTGTACAGACCAGGGCTAATATGTAGGCTGTCCCAGTTTCCCTAAATCCCAGGGGGGCCTGGTCTACACCCCAGGGCTTAACTCTGGGATGTCCCAGGTTCCCTAAATCCCTTGTGGTACTGGCTTACATACCAGGGCTCAGCTGTGCGATGCCAGGGGTTCCCTAAATCCCTGGGGGTGACTGGTCTACAGACCAGGGCTCAAATGCAGGGTGTCCCAGGTTGCTGATATCACTGTGGGACTGTCTGCAGACCAGGGCTCATCTGTGGGCTGTCCCAGGTCCCCAGAATCCCTGGGGGTCTGGCCTACAGACCACGGCTCATCTGTGGGATGTACCAGATTATCCATATCCCAAGGGGGACTGGCCTACAGACCAGGGCTCATCTGTGGGCTGTCCCAGGTTCCCTAAATCCCTGGGGAGACTGTCTATAGACCAGGGCTGAGTTGTGGGATGACCCAGGTTCCCTAAATCACTGGGGGGACTGGTCTACAGACCAGGGCTCATCTGTGGGATGTCCAACATTCCCTAAATAGCTGGGAAAACTGAACGACAAACTAGGGCTCCTCTGTGGGATGTCCCAGGTTCCCTAAATCCCTGGGGAGGCTGTCTATAGACCAAGGCTCCTCTGTGGCCTGTAGGAGGTTCCCTAAGTTCCAGGGGTGACTGATCTACAGACCAGAGCTCAGCTGTGGGCTGTCCCAGGTTCCCTAAATCCATGGTGGGACTTTTTATAGACCACAGCTGATATATGGGATGTTCCAGGTTCCCTAAATCCCAGGGGAGACTGGTCTACAAACCAGTGCTCATCTATTGGGATGTCCTAGGTTCCCTCAATCCTTTTGGTACAGGCGAACAGACCAGGGCTCAACAGTGGGATGTTCCATGTCCCTTAAATCCCTCAGGGGACTGACCTACATAAGGGCTTATCTGTGGGATGACCCAGGTTCCCTAAATCCCTGGAGGGGCCTGGCCTACAGACCAGGGCTCATCTGTGGGCTGTCCCAGGTCCCAAAATCCCTTAGGGTACTGGTCTAGAAACAAGGGCTAATCTGTAGGCTCTCCGAGGTTCCTTAAATCCCTGGGGGGGACTGGCCTACAAACCAGGGCTCATCTGAGGCCTGTCACAGGTTCCCTAAGTCCCTGGGTTGACTGGTCTACAGACCAGAGCTCATCTGTGTGGTGTCCCAGGTTCCTGCAATCGCTGGGGGACTGTCTACAGGCCACAACTCTTCTGTGGGCTCTCCCAAGTTGCCTAAATCCATGGAGGGATGGGCCTACAAACCAGGGATCATCTGTGGGATGTCCCATGTTCACTAAATCCCTTGAGGGACTGGTCTACAGACCAGGGCTCAACTGTGGACTGTCCCAGGTTCCCTGAATCCCTTAAGGGCCCTGGGCTATAGACCAGAGCTCATCTGTGGTCTGTCCAATGTTCCCTATATCCCAGGGGTGGGGACTAGCCTACCGAGCAGGGCTCATCTATGGGCTGTCCCAGGTTCCGTACATCCATGGAAGGGACTGTCCTACAGACCAGGGCTCATGTCTGGGCTGTACCAGGTTCCCTAAATCCCTGTGGGGGGTCTAGCCTATAGAACAGAGCTCATCTGTGGGATGTCCCAGGCTCCCTAAATCCAAGGGGCACCTGGTCTACAGACCAGGGCTTATCTGTACGCTGTCCCAGGTTCCCTCAATCCTCAGGAGGACTGGCCTACAGACATGGGCTCATTTGTGGGATGTGCCAGGTTCCCTAAATCCCTGGGGGGACTGGCCTACACACCAAGGCTCATCTGTGTGATGTGCCAGGTTCCCTGAATCCCTGGGGGCACAGACCTAAAGAACATGGCTCATCTGTTCCCTAAATCCCAGGGGGGACTGGCCTCCAAACCAGGGCTCATCTGTGGGATATCCCAGGGTCCCTGAATCCCTCAAGTGACTGGCCTACAGACCAGGGCTCATCTATTGGATGTCCCAGGTTCCCTACATCCCAAGGAGAACTGGCCTATATACCAAGGCTCATCTATGGGCTGTCCAAGATTCCCTAAATACTTAGGGAGTCTGACCTACACACCAGAGCTCATCTGTGGGCTGTCCTAGGTTCCCCAAATCCCTGAGGGGACTGTTTATAGACCAGGGCTCATTTATGGGATGTCCCAGGTTCCCCAAATCACTGGAGGGACTGACCTAAAGACAAGGGATCATCTGTGGGATGGTTCAAGGTTCAAAAAATACCTGGAGTAACTGGTCTACAAAGAAAGGCTCCTCTATGAGCTGTCCCAGGTTCCCTAAGTCCCTGGGTGACTGGTCTACAGACTAGGGCTCATCTGTGGGCTGTCCGAGGATCCCTAAGTCCCAGGAAGGGACTGTCCTACAGACCAGGGCTCATCTCTGGGCTGTATCATTTTCCCTAAATCCCTGGGGATACTGGCCTACAGACCAGATCTTATCTATGGGATGTCCCAGGTTCCATAAATCCCTGTGGTGGACTGGCCTAAGAGCAGGGCTCCTCTGTGTGCTGTCCCAGGTTCCCTAAATTGCAGGGGGGTTAATGGCCTACAGACCAGGGCTCATCTGTGGGCTGTTTCAGGTTCCCTAAATCCCAGGGGACACCGGCCTACAGACCAAGGCTCATCTATGGGCTGTCCTAGGTTCCCTAAATACTGGGAGTGTCTGACCAACACACTAGAGCTCATCTGTGGGGTGTCTGAGCTTCCCCAAATCCCTCAGGGGACTGTCTACAGAGCAGGGCTCAACTCAGGGCTATCCCAATTTCCCTAAATCCCTGGGGGGACTGCCCTACAAACCAGGTGTCATCTGTGGGATGTCCCATGTTCCCTAAATCCCTTGAGGGACTGGTCTAAAGACCAGGGCTCATCTGTGGGCTGTCCCAGTTTCCGTAAATCCTTGGCAGTGGACTGAGCTACACACTAGAGCTAATCTCTGGGCTGTCCCAGGTTCCTTAAATCCCTGGGGGGACAGTTTATAGACCAGGGATCATTTGGGGGATGTCCCCAGTTCCCTAAATCCCTGGAGGCACTGTTTATAGACCATGGCTGATATGTGGGATGTTCCAGGTTCCCTGAATCCCAGGGGAGACTGGTCTACACACCGGGGCTCATCAGTGGGATGTCCCAGGTTTTCTAAATCCCAGGGGGTCTATTCTACAGACAAGGGCACATCTATGGGCTGTCACAGGTACCCTAAGTCCCTGGGGAGTACTGGTCTGCAGACCAGGGCTCATCTGCGGGCTGTACCAGGTTCCCTATATCCCTGGGGTTCTAGCCTACAGACCAGAGCTTATCTGTGGTATGTCCCAGGATCACTAAATCCCTTGGGAGTCTGGCCCACAGATCAGGACTAATGTGTGGGATGTCCCAGGTTCCCTAAATCCTGCGGGACTAGCCTAAAGAACAGAGCTGTCCCACGTTCTTTAAATCCCTGGTGGGACTGGCCTACAGACCAGGGCTCATCTGTGGGATATCCTAAGTTCTCTACATCCCAAGGAGGACTGGCCTACACACCAGAGCTCATCAGTAGTATGTCTCAGGTTTTCTAAATCACAGGGGGGAATGGGATTCCCTAAATCCCTGGGAGGGGCTGGCCTACAGACCAGGGCTCATCTGTGGGATGTCCCAGGTTCATAAATCCCTGGGCAGACTGGCACACAGACCAGAGCTCTCCCAGATTCCCTATATCCCTGGGGAGACTGGCCAACAGACCAGGGCTTATCTGTGGGATGTATCAGGTTTCCTAAATCACCTTGGCAGAACTGGCCCATGGACCAGGGTTCACGTGTGGGATGTCCCAGGTTGCCTAAATACCTGAGGTGCCTGGGCTACAGACCACAGATCTTCTGGGGACTCTCTCAGGAGTCCCAATTTGTGGTCGACTATGACAGCCACTTAGGTTACCTTAATGCATGTCTTTCTTCCTTTTCTGTAAGACATCGGGATCTTGCTTGGCAGGGCATCTAAGAAGGCTTTTTCTCATTGGCTCCTGGACATCCCAGGGTGGGGACAGGACTAAGTGATTAGCAGAGGGCCACTGGATTTCCTGGGCTCACCTGGAAGGGAGGAGCAGCCATTCCACATCTCTTTGTCGTTATCAGGTGTGGAGCATGTGTGATAGCCAGAGCCCCTGCTGCTGTGGGCCAGGAGGCTGTTCCAGTGGGAGCTGTGGGAGGCAGGAGGAAGGTGGTAGGAAACGAGGGTTGGCTCTCTCTGCCCACACAGGGTACCTCAGTCATTTCTGGACACATACAGGCTTCTGTCTCCCACCCTGAAGTTTCCCTCCTCTGAGCTCCCCAGAGCTCGCCCATCTGTAATGTGGCTACATCTACCCTATGTGCTGTACTGAGGTAAGCGAGTTGCATTAAAAACCTCAAAAACTGGGCCGGGCGCGGTGGCTCATGCTGGTAATCCTAGCACTCTGGGAGGCCAAGGCAGGTGCATCGCTTGAGGTCAGGAGTTCGAGACCAGCCTGAGCAAGAGTGAGACCCCGTCTCTACTAAAAATAGAAACAAATTAGCTGGCCAACTAAAATATATATAGAAAAAATTAGCCGGGCATGGTGGTGCATGCCTGTAGTCCCAGCTACTCAGGAGCCTGAGGCAGTAGGATTGCTTAAGCTCAGGAGTTTGAGGTTGCTGTGAGCTAGGCTGATGCCACGGCACTCACTCTAGCCAGGGCAACAAAGTGACACTCTGTCTCCAAAAAAAAAAACAAAAAAAAAAACTTCAAAAACGGTAGGTAAAACAGCTCCTCTCATGTTTTGTAGCAAAGTGTCTTCCCCAAACTACACTTGAATTCAGAAGAGCAACCTGCACGCAGCCCCAGGCCCATCACCTCACACAGTCCTGTGTCGCTGCAGGTGCCCTGGGCAAGGGAGCAGCCTGGGATGTGCAAGGGTGTGCACTCCATGGTTGAGAGTGGGGCCCCCCCGCCTCATGGTCACTCCCTGACAGACACCAGCAACCATGCCTGTGCAGACTCTGCACCAAGGTCACAGGTCACAGGTTGTCCTCACAGACTCCACCAACTGTGACTGCTCAGAGTCCAGGCCAGGGTCACAGGTCATCCTGACAGAAGCAATGGGCCCTGTTCAGAGTCCACGCCCAGGTCACAGGTCATCCGAAACTCAAATTCCAACCACAATGACATGCCTACTCACACACGTTTGAGAGGCTATTGTTAAAAAAAATTGAAGATATCTGTTGGCAAGGATATAGAAAACCTGGATACCCTTAAACACTGCTTGGAGAAATATAAAATGGTACAGGCAGTGTGTAAACTAGTTGAATCTTCCCTCAAAAATTTACATGCAGAATTACCATAGCTCAACAATTCCATTCCAAGGTACATACTCCAAAGATTAGAAAACAAGTGTTCAAACAAGAACTTGTACATGAATATTTATAACAGCCCTGTTCACAATAGCTGAAAGGTGCAAACAACCCAAACGTCCATCAACAGATGGATGGATAAGCAAAATTAGGTATATCATAACCTGATATATCATTCAGCCATAAAAAGGAAAGAGAAAACTGAAAGGGAGCAGCTGTATGGAACACAGTATGACAGTACCTCAAAAATTAAGCATGTAATTCACTTACAACACAGTGATTCCACTTCTGGGTATATACTGAAAAGAACTGAAAACAGGGACTTGAACACCCATGGTCATGGCAGCATTATTCACTGTGCCGAAAGGTGGAAGCAACACAAGTGTCCACTGACAGATGAGTAGAAAAATAAAATGTGGTCCATCCACACAATGAAATATAACTCAGCCTTAAAAATGAGGAAATTCTGACTTATGTAATGACATCATGCTAAGTGAAACAACCCAGGCACACAACGACAAATAGAGTATGCTCTACTTATGAAGTAGCTGGAGTAGTTCCCAGGGGCTGGGGGAAGTGAAAATACAAAGTGAGTGTTTAACGAGTACAGGGTTCCACTTGGGGCAAATGAAAGAAATTCTGGACATGGATGGTGGTGATGGTTACGCAACAATGTGCACATGGTTCAAGCCACTGAAGTGTGCACTTAAGAATGGTGAATGCTATAGGTATTTAATCATACAGAAAAAAGGAATGAAGTACTGATGTATATCACAACATGGATGAACCTCAAAAGCATCCTAAGTGAAAGAAATCAGACACAAAAGGCCACATATTATATGAGTCCATTTGTATGAAATGTCCAGAGCAGGCAAATCCATGGTGATGAAAAATAGATTAGTGCTTGCCAGGGACTTGGGGGACAGGGAAAGGAAAGTTACTTCGTAATGGGCTTTGAGTTTCCTTCAGAGGAAGAAAAAAAACATCTGTAACTATTAATAAATAGATGGTTGCACAACATGGGCAATGTATGACACTCCATTGAATTATATATTCACAAGTGGTAAAAATGGTGAAATTTTAAAAGGTGCTTTCCAATATTTATATACATTGTCCTAATATAGACTAGGACTTTATCACTTAACTGTATCGATTGGTGATGTAAACATAAGTGTGTAAACCTGAGATACCTTGCAACTGGTGGGCACGCACACGCACACACACACACACACGGCTAGAGAATTACAGTATGGTAATATGTGGTTCAGTAAATTCTTATGAAATTTCCATGATCAATTGGGTCATTTGCCTTTCATTTCGCAGGGAGATTTAATTCTTCTTTACTAATTATCCCAAATATAAACTCTGTGTTTAGGTACTATTTCCTTGGTTTATATATAAATCAAAGGTGATTCTTACACACCATATATCAAATAATAATTTTGGGGGGGCGGCTGGGAGCGGTGGCTCACACCTATAACCCTAGCACTCTGGGAGGGTGAGGTGGGCGGATCGTTTGAGCTCAGGAGTTCGGGACCAGCCTGAGCAAGAGCAAGACCCCATCTCTACTAAAAATAGAAAGAGACTAGCTGGACAACTAAAAGTATATAGAAAAAATTAGCGGGGTATGGTAGCGCATGCCTGTAGTCCCAGATACTTGGGAGGCTGAGGCAGAAGGACAGCTTGAGCCCAGGAGTTTGAGGTTGCCATGAGCTAGGCTGATGCCATGGCACTCCAGCCTGGGCATCACAGCAAGACTCTGTCTCAAAAGAAAGAAAGAGAAAAAGAAAAAAAGAAATTCTTTTGTCCTTTGAAAAATCACATTATCCACTTTTTCTACTGTTAGATACCACAAACTGCTGTGACTTCAATGGTCTAGCTGGGCCAAGCCTTAGAAAATTTGCTAAGGGTATCCACTGTGTGGACAAGTTGATGGAACACGAATAAAATCCCTGAGACACCAAAAGCCTTCTGTGCACCTAAAAATGAAAGCAGAGTAGACTGCAGGCAGCTGGGGTAGACTGCATGGGAGAGGGTAGCAGGCAGGACCGCCCAGGGTCTGTAGGCCATGGCAGTCCTGTGCTGCTCAGGAGGAAGTGCTGCCCACACCCACCTTGGAGTTATCTCTGCTCTTTAGATCTGCCAAGGCTGGGAAACTGAGGGACAGTCTCAGAAACAGTTCCAGAAAAAGAAAACTGGAACCGAAGGGAAAGACACATTTTTCTCCCAGTTGGGGAAGGCGGTGAAGTGGGCCTGGTGGATTGGACTGTCAGGGAGAAGGGTGTATTCCTGATTCGGGGTTAACGGTGATGACCTGGGAGCTTGTGGCTGCTGCAAAAAACACGGTAAAACACATGGGAGTACTTACCTTGATGTAGCAGACCTCACACAGCAATGACGCTGGAGACTCTGAAGGCAGGACACAGAGGACTTTGTGCTGTGACGGCACGTTCCCTGAAAGGATGAAATTCCCATAAGGAAACTACATTTATGAACAACCACCTGAACACCCTGCCAGTGAAACAGAGATGACAACGAAGTCCCTCACAGAGGCTGAGCCAGACCCACGTCCAGCTCAGAGTTTGATACCCCATTAGGGTGGAGAGGCCACCGCGTGGACGTCACACCCGTGGCCACCGCGTACTGGGTGTGGGGACCCCAGTGCGGTGGATACTGTGGGTTCCCCGTTTCCAAATGTCCACACGGAGCCCCTCCGGGTCTCTGAGGACTGGCCGCCCCTCAGCAAGTGGCTGCGGACAGGAAGGCAGTGCCCGTGGGGCTCGGACAGGAAGGTTGAACTCACCCTCGGGGCCTCAGGTCTGAGTGAGGACAAGGAGGTCGCACTGGCTCTGGTCTGAGGCCAGGCCGGCAGGCAGCAGGGAACCGGCGCCTGCTGGGCGAGGCTAACATGGCGGCATTGCGTCCTCTCATGCCACGTGCAACCCCGCATGCAAAGCCGCGGGGCATGACGGGAGCTCCGCCCCCTGCCAGCCCGCACCGGCCCTGCAGCCCTCGGTGCTCATGGGGGGGGGGACGGTGGAGAGCAGTCCCTCCTGGCCTTGCTGGGGAACCAGTTAAATTCCGAGTTCAGCATCTTCGGAGCCAGGATCTGGAAATTCAAACTCAGATGGGCTCACTGTCCTGTGTCTTTCAGAAAATCGGGGAGGCCCCTGGGAGGGCCCTGTGCTGAAAGGGCCCCACCTAAGAGGGGTCTCACCTGGGAGGGGGCTCACCTTTAAGGGTCTCATCAGAAAGGAGCCTCATGTAAACGGGGCCTGTGCTGAAAGGGCCTCACCTAACGGAGACTCACCGTACAGGGACCTGCACTGAAAGTGTTCTCAGGTAAGCGGGTCTCACCTGAGAGGAGCCTCACCTGGGGGGGGTCCTCAGCTGAAAGGGTCTCACCTGTAAGGGGCCTCTTCTCTTCTCAGAGGCCCCTCACCTGAGAGGCCCCTCAGCTGAAAGCAGCCTCAGCTGTGAGTGCTACTGACGTAGCTGACATAGCTACTGAGAGGACCTCACCTGAGCAGGCCTCACTGAGAGGCCTCACCTAAAGGAGCCTCATCGGAGAGGTGACTCACCTGAAAGAGGCCAAAGTTGAAGGGGCCTTACCTGAAAAGGACTGAAAGGGGCCTCACCTGACAGGGCCTCAGCTGGCGGGACCTAGCTAACAGGGCCTCACCTGAAAAGGACTTCACCGGACGGGGCCCCAGCTGAGAGCAGCCTCACCTGGGGGGACCTCAGCTGTAGGGCCTCACCTGAAACGGCCTTTCCTGAGACGGTCCGAAGGGTCCTTGGCATCGCAGACATCCGTGTGGCCATGGCAGACGCAGCAGCCGCCGATGCTGATGTCCTTGGTGCTGTAATAATACTGCACTGCAGGCCCCTGAGCGCCAGGGCCTCAGGTCCTGGCTGCCCCACATGCTAGACAGGGTGGGATCACCTGGTGCATGACTGTGGGGTCCCGCAGGGCCTTGCCCATGAGGTGACCCAGCAGTGTGTTGGTGCGCAGGAAACGTAGGCGGATGTTGGTGGCTTTGGTGAAGTTGCGCAGCAGTGGTGAAGTAGGAGTAGTTCATGGCCCCTGGGCGCCCATTCACCAGGAACACCACGATCTGCAGAAGGTGTGGACGGTGAGGCCAGGTGTGGCCGCCAGGAGCAGACCTGAAGAACCCACCACCACGCTGTCCTCGGACTCACCTCGCTGTTCTCCAGGGACACTATGCGTGAGTACTCAGTGGTGCAGATGGTGTCGTCATCCCACGTGACCGCAGCCCAAACTGCTCCAGGAAGCCCCTCTTGGAGGCTGCAGGAAAGGACTGAAAAGGGAGTGCTGAGGCCACCAGAAAAGCCCGCAGGCCCAGAGGCGGGGCCCCTGGGCTCCCTGACTTCCCTGAGCCTTACCACCTGGAAGGCTGTCTCTTGGGCTGGTCACCTGAGCCTGAGCCCGGCCACCTCATCTTGAGGTGGGAATGCTGTGCCCTCGACGGGTCACCCAGCCAAGGCTCCACCAGCCAGCAGGACTTGGGGAAGAGGTCACTGAACCCTGCGGAGGGAGGAGCTCCTGCCCCACCAGCCATGCTGGACGTGCACAGCTGCACCAGCTCACCACCCACACCCCTGCACCCCTCTCCCTGGGACATGTCTAGAGAGCAGGTGTCTCCCGCTCCCCTTGGAGGACTGTCTTCATGTCCTTCCTTGGGCCAGTCCCCCACTGCCTGTCAGAGAACTGCCCCTCCTCCACTCTCGGGCCAGGGAGTTTTGGGGGACACGTGACCAGGCCGCCAAACTGGAGCATCCGCATCCTGCCAACCTGACCCGTCAGGGTGGCAGGTGGCCAAAGGCAGCCGGTGAGTGAGTTCCAGGACCCAGCTCTCCTGACACAGGCAGCTGAGCTGGGAGGAAGCCAGCTGGGAGCCACCAGGGACCTGTGTCACCACCACAGGGAGCTGTTAAACATGAAGGCAGCACAGAGGGAGCCAGGAGATGGCACCGAGATTCCTGCCACCACCAGCCCCTGGGCCTAGCTGTGCTGAAAGTCGGGGGTGACCTGATGAATTCCCCTTTGCCTCTCGGTCTTCACACAGATGGTCCTGACCCACACAGGGGTTGGGCATGAGGGCCGGGCTGGTGACCGAGACCTCAAGAAGCCATGGTCACAGCAGCCCTGCTGCCCAAGTTTGCAAACTTGATGAGCACATAGGCCACGTGGAAAACCTGTGGGGACCGAGGATGTCAAGGTGCCCCTGCCAATCGGGAGGGCCACAGCAGGTGATGCAAGACACAGGTGCCCCACAGGGGCATATGTGGATTTGCCTGCCAGGGGCAGAAGGACCCAGGGGACAGGCCTGCACTGTGGACAGTGATGAAGATAGTTACCAGCCCTCTGAGAAACCCCCTCCCGAGTCTGGGGTGCGTTGGCCGGAAGCTCGGGGTCACACTGATCCTTCAGGCTCTGTGGCTGCAGACAGGGCTCACTGGGGGAGGTCCCAGGCAGTAGGCCTGGCCAAGGTGGAGACACAAGCACATTCCAGTGTCCCCACAGCATGATGTCTGGCCAGGACAGGTGGCCAGACAGAGCCCCCCCCACCAAGCAAGTCCAGCCCCCAGAACATCTGACAGTCAGTGCTGTCCCAGGACGGGCTCTGTCCTGTCACCCACTGACTGGCCCCCAGCCACTGAGTCCTGGGCCAGGTGGAATGAAGCAAGTTGGGACCCAGTGCTGCCATCAGAGCCCTGGGAGGAGACAGACTGGCAAATGGGCCCTTCTAGTGCTGAGCCAAGCTGGGAGGCCCCACTAGCCCAGGACTGGGGGCTGCAGCTTCCCTGTGGCCCTGGGCTTATAGGATAGCCCTGGCCCAGGGCAAAGGGAAACTGTTCCTCAAGATGCACCTGGAACCCCCAGGCCCCGCCCAAGGGGCCTGGGCCACCTCTCCTGCTTTCTCCCCATGTCGGCCCTGCCTGATCCCAGGGAGGTGCCTGTAGCCTTATTTCTCATTGTTCTAGCTGGAGGACCACATCTTGGGCCATCTCCTATGCCTGTGCCTGGGGCTTAGTAGGGTCATTCCTCAGCACAGCCTTCATAGGGCACTTTGGACACTGCCTCCGGGAAGCCCTCCCTGACTGCAGCCCATCCACCCCACCCTCGGCCCTGGGCATCCCCTCGCTGGTCATCACTGCCCCAAATGGGCATCTGCACACACCCATGATTGTCCCGCTGGCCCCATGCCTGCATCCAAGGCGCACACGTGCCCATCAGCCCAACAGTGTATACTGGGCCCAGCTCGTCAGATCACCCAGGCCTGTTGGGACGAGCCCCTGAAGCAGCAGAGGCTCTTGAGGGCTGAGGGTTCTTCTGGGCTGGGGGCTGGGGGCTGGGGGTGAGCTCATGCTGCCACAGGTGCCCCCTAAAGCCCCCAGGGACTTAGCACTGGGCAGGTCCACCCCCACCCACCACAGTAGTGGCTCCCTGCGGGTGAGGGCTATAGCCTCCCAGGAGAGGTCTCTGGCCCCTGAAAACCGTCAAGGGTGACAGGCTGACCATGGAGTGGGGTAGGGGGGCACAGAGATCCTCCCAGGAGAGGGCGAGTGCCTTGGTGGGACCCCACCATCACACCCCCGGTGTGCATGTCCCATGTAGATGTCCCCACGTCCCATCCACTTGGGGGGCAGCTGGTCTCTAGGCTCAGCCCCCACATGACAATGAGGAGGGGTGTAGTTTCCAGAGAGGGTGACAGGGCCCTACACACACACACACACACACTGCAGTGCAGGGAACAAAGGGGAAAAGGCCCCGGGGGCCTGCCGGGAGATCCCTCCATCTGCCCCCCATCTGCATAAGAACCCAGCTCCCAACAGGAGTGGGGGGCTCCCGACACAGGGCAGAATCTCAGCTGGCGCGGACCCCTGCTCACAGGTGGGCTCTGAGCTGCCCACCAGGCCTCTGAGGATGACTTCAGACCCCAGGGCCCCCCGGCACCTACTGCTCCAGGGGATTTCTCTGCGTAGGTGCTGCCGGGGACCTGGGGGTGCTGTTGGCCTATGGGTCTGCAGGAGAGAGTGGGGGTCCCTCCAGAGCTGCTCAAGGCCCGCAGTCACCCTTCCCAGACTGAGTTGGCTTGTGGCTGCTGTGCTGTCCCCTATTGAAGGACCACAGGCCCCTTATGGCTCCAGCCCTGGAGGGGCACAGGCTGCCCAGAGTCCAGGCAGGACAGGGTGCCAGGACCCCAAGACACACCAGGCCTGAGTCCTGCTGGGAAGTCTTGGCATTGCAGGGACACCGAGTGGAACCCAGCGTGGCCCCCAGGGGGTGGGGGCACAGCTTATTCACCCGCTGCCAGGCTCTGAGGTCATCCTCCCCTCCCCCATGGGTGAGGACAGAGGGACCAGCACTGTCCGGCCAGGCAGGGCTTCCAGTGTCTTCGGGAACCAACCCTACACCCAGCCCCACACCTTGGGCTCAGCAGACCCCTGTGGGCCCAATGCAGAGGCACTCCAGGAAGCCCGCACGCTGGGGCAGGGACACAGCCTGTTCCTGGGGAACTGGCAGCACAGCCCCCCGCCAAAGTCTCCCCAGGAGAAGGAAGGACCCCGCGGGCCCTGGGACCTGCCCCTGTCTTTTCCTGAGCACTGGGAAGGCTGCACCCTCCGATGGCCCTCCCCTCGCCTTTCCTGCAGGCTGGTGGCATTTTTCCCAGCTGAGAGCACTGCACAAAAATTGACTGGCAGACACTGATCGATTGGCAGGGAAGGGCAGCCTGGAAACTTTGCCCCCACATTGCTGGGATCCTGGCATGGGAGTACAAATACTTGTTAGAGTTCTTGCTTTCACTTCTTTTGGGTATATACTCAGAAGTAGAATTGTTGGATTATATATTAATGCCATGTTAATGTTTTGAGCTACTGCCATATTATTTTCCACAGCAGTGGTGCTATCTCACATTACCACCAGCAATGCACAAAGCTTCCAGTTTCTCCATAACATTATTATCTTCTCTTTTTTGGGTAATAGCCATCCTAATGCGTATGAAGTGGTATCTCATAGTGTGTGTGTGTGTGTGTGTGTGTGTGTGTGTGTGTGTGTGTGTGTGTGCATGTGTGTGTGTGTGTGTGTTTTGAGATGGGGTCTTGGTATGTTATCTACGCTGGTCTTGAATTCCTGGGCTCAAGCAATCCTCCTGAGTAGCTAGGACTACAGGAGCACGCCACAGAGCCTGGCTTCTCATTGTGGTTTTGATTTTTGTTTTTTTTTTTTTTTGAGACAGAGTCTCATTTTGTTGCCCAGGCTAGAGTGAGTGCTGTGGCATTAGCCTAGCTCACAGCAACCTCAAACTCCTGGGCTTAAGCGATCCTACTGCCTCAGCCTCCCGAGTAGCTGGGACTAAAGGCATGTGCCACCATGCCCGGCTAATTTTTTTTCTATATATACTTTTAGTTGTCCAGATAATTTATTTCTATTTTTAGTAGAGATGGGGTCTCGCTCAGGCTGGTCTTGAACTCCTGACCTCGAGCGATCCACCTGCCTCGGCCTCCCAGAGGGCTAGGATTACAGGCGTGAGCCACGGCGCCCGGTCCTCATTGTGGTTTTGACTGCTTTTCCCTAATAAGTAGTAATATTGAACACCTTTTTGTGTGCTTATTGGCAATTTGTGTATCTTCTTTGGAGAAATATCTACTCAGATCCTTTGCCCATTTTTTAATTCGGTGATTTTCTTGTTGAGTTGTAGTTCTTTACATATTCTGAGTATCAATCCCTTATCAGATATATTTAAGTCATTCAATATGAAATGTCTGACTTTTTAATCAAAAGTATTGTTTATTATATCTTAAACAAGAAGTAGTACAATTAATCAAAGTATGTGCCTAAACTACTGACAAAGTTTTGCCATCTTAAAGGTAGCTTCTTTATGCCAGCAACGAAGAAGCCTGGAGAGCGAATGGCAATGAAATCTCAAAAGGTGTTTTCCATAGCTTGTTGAGAATTGAGTATTTTTCCTCGCAAGATGTGGTCCAAACCCTGGAAGTGGTAGTCAGTTGGTACAAGGTCTGGTGAATATGGTGGATGACAGAGTTTCCAAGTCCAGCCTCTGTAGTTACAGCAGTGTTGTCTGTGCAATGTGTGGTTGAGCATTGTCTTGCAAGAGGACTGGCCTGTCTCTATCAACCAATATCACTGCTTAATTTCAAGCATCCTCATCATTTCATCCAATTGGCTGCAGTAGACATCCACTGTAATCCACTGACCAGGCTTCATGAAGCTGTAGTGGATAATACCAGCGCTGGACACCAAACAGGCACCATTAGCTTTTTTTGATGAATATTCAGTTTTGGACTGTGTTTTGGCACTGCATCTTTATCCAACCATTGTGCCAAATGCTTGCAATTGTCAAAAATAATACATTTTTCATCACACATAACAATATGGTGTAAAAATGGCTCATCTTTATGTTGTGACAGTAAAGAAAAGCAAGCTTTGGGATGATTTCTCTCCTGACACTCATTTAATTCATGCAGAACCCATTTATCGAGCTTCTTTACCTTGCCGATTTGTTTCAAATGATCCAATGCCACTGGAACAGTAACAGCAAACCTTGCTGCTGGCTCATTCACGCATCCATTGAGATTCATTCATTTCCACTACAACTTTTAGCTCGTCATTATCCATCTTGGTCTCAAGTTGCCCACGTGGCTCATTAGCAAGTCCTAAGAAATTTGAGTTGGTCTTTATTATACAAAGAAAGTAGGAGAAAGGGTATTACAAGAAACTTCTTATGGACATATTTTAGAGTAGGACTATACTTGTTTTTCACATGTAGGATTTATAAAGTTTTACATACTCAAATTTATCAGTCTCTGTGTGTGTGTGATTTTTTTCTCCATTGCTTTAGGGCTTTGGATATTCTTCTCCATGCTCAATCTTACAAACAGGTGCCTATATTTTGTTATAGCTTTTGAAAAAAATCTTGCGTTTTTACAGTTGTATTACTTAAGTGATTTGGACTTTGTAAAAAGAGTGTAGTGTAATGTAAGGATATATTTAATTTTTACAGAGACAAATTTTCCACTCCAGTTTGTTGACTAATCCATGCTTTCTCTATTTATATAACATTTCTCAATGCAGAATCTGGAGAAGTGGTATACTGGTCAGGTGTTATGAAACAGAGAGAGTGTTCGTTGGGGCAAGGAAGAATTTGGAGGGCCATGCCTGGGGGTCCTTCCCTAGGTGGTCCCAGCTCTGAAACTAGTTGATGAAAAACCACACCTCATGCCCCATTACTCTCCCTTTCCCTTCCTTCCCCTCACCACCTTAGTCCCTTGCCCTCTCTTCACAATCTAGTAGATAAATTCATAAATTCAACCTAATCCGAATTAGGTTGCATGGAAATAACTCTTTTGGTCTTCTGGACTTCCCCCCAACCTCCAGCCACTGGCCACCTGACCCACACACACATTCACTCAGCTGAAGGACAAAAGAGATAAATAGAACCATTGTAAAGGGAAAACAGAGCCAAGGGTTAAATGCTAGGCAAAACCATTTAGAAATTCATAGATAAGTTACCTAATTTACATTAGGTTGAATGAGAGATGGTATGTGGGTACAAAAATTGAAATGATGCCCACAAAGTATAAGAGGAGAAAAATGTGCAGTTATGCAGCCACTACTTTCCTACACATATATGATGCTGTCTTACTCGAGTGGTCTCTGTGAAATATTAATATATAGAACCATACAGTCCTCTATTTTATAAATTAAGTACCAGACTTAAAAAAAAAAAGGCAATTCACTTAAAGCTTTTCATTGTTGGAAGTCCAATGTTCAAACCAGTTATGGCTTGCTTTTCTTCTCACATTCTTTAACCTCTCTACTAAATTTTAATGGCATATATTTATCCTTAAAATCAAAATAAGTTAAAATTATTTTGTAATGGTCTTTGAGATAGACAAAAACTCTGGGATGTATGAGAAAAAGGGCTGTGAATGGTTTGAAAGATCATGTTTGACTGATGTACATCATAGACCTATTCAAGTACCACCTGTTTCTAAGTTCTAACTTAATCTTAGAGACCAGCAATGAAAGCTAATTGATAAATTGGATTAGATTCCCCAAATTTCTAGAACAGTCTCTTTCTGATGATTCTCAGGTATAGTGGTCCCCCCTTAAGCTGTGGGGGTTCCAAGACCCCCTGTGGATGCCTGAAACCAGGATACTATCAAACGTTACTTATACTATGATTTTTTCCTACACATACATGTTTATGATAAAGTTTAATTCATAGGTTAGGCACAATAAGAGATTTACAACAATAATAATAAAATGGAAGAGTTATAACAAAATACTATAACAAAAGTTATGTGACTTTGGTCTCTCTCAAAATATCTTACTGTACTGTACTCGCCTATTTTCAGACCTCACTTGACTGCTGGTAACTGAAACTAAGTATAGGTGCACGTGCCCACTGATGACGAGAGCAAGACGTCTTAGCCGAAACGTCTTCCTTCCAAACTCCTGGGAGAAAAGACAAGAGGGAAAATATGCAAGCATTATAAAAGTATGCCTATCGCTGATACTTTCTTAAACCACAGGTGTGCGGGATCTCCTCCCGTTAGATGTCAGATGCAGACTGACTGACTGATAGACAACCTACTTGGAACGCAAATTTGCGGTGCTCTTGCCAAATTGGCAAGGGCTGGTCCTGTTCTTGTCGAGGTGCTGTTTGCCTGTGCACAGAACGGGAGTGCAGCACCTGTCTGCAATTCCTCCTGACCATGGATTAAAAAGATGCTAGAACCAGGTGGCCGGTTTTGAGGCCGCAGAACCAGCGGCGCTCGGACCGCGGAGCCGGCTGTCCCTCGGCGCGCGTGCGGATGGAGGGCGCCTGCGGCTGCGCGGGAACGCGCTGAAGCGCTGCGGGCAGCGCGCGGGAGCCGGGACGGAGCGGAGGTAGGAGCAGCGCGCGGGGCTCCGGCGGGCACAGCCCGTCCGGGCGGCAGGGATGGGCGGCCCGCGGGGACGCCAACTTTCCCGGCGACAGCTCCGACCTTCCCGCCTGGCCGCGGCCGCCGCTCGCGAAGACACACAGGAAGTGCAGGCGCGCAGCCAACATGGCGCCCCCCGCGCCCGCCCGGCGCCGGCTCAGGCCCCAGAGGCGCCGGGCGGCGGGAACCGGCGACTCCGGAGGGAGGGCCGGGCGTGGCGGTGGCGGAGCCGGAGGATAATGGTGGGGAAAGCTCGGCGGCGCGGGGCGGAGGCCCGGGAGGACGGCGCAGGGCCTGGTCAGGCCGGGAAGCCGTGGAGTCGCGTGAGCACGCCCGCCGGGCCCCGCGCCGCCCGCCCGGCCAGGCCTCGGACCGTGTGCGGTGGGGCTGGTGGCAGCGCGGGCCCGGCGTGTGGACGGCGGAGAGGAGAGGACGCTTCGCAGTCTCCGGGCGCCGTGGGCGGTGGGAGCCGCGGTGCAGGGTCGGGCCGAGGCCAGGCAGGGGTCCGTGCCTGTCCCGGGGGCTGCGGGCGACCCCGGAGATGAGGCCGCCGCTGCCTCAACCGGTCCTCGCGGGCCTCCGGGACTGTCCCGTGGGGTCCACCGCCCTCCTCCCGCCGGAGCTCTGGGGAGAAGCTGCCAGGCCGCGCTGGGACGAGGGGGCTCCTTGGGGGAGGCCGGGCCGCGAACTATCCTTTGCTCTGTCCTCCCTCGCGGTTTTCTTCAGAGCCAGGCTGTGGAGGCGCTTTGCGGTGTGTGCACAGCACCTGGTGTTTTACACGGCGTCCTGTGCGGGGTTGTATGTGGTGTGTACTCAGAGTCATGCTGTGTGTACACGGCATCCTTGTCCTTAAGCTGTGTATGCAGTACCACGTGTCATATAGAGTATTACACAGTACCCAATGCCATATACAGTGTGTACATAGTACCTAGCGTTCTGTACTGTGTGTACACACTGTCCTTGTCACGCTGTGTATGCAAGCGCTACCGGTTGTCTCATACAGTGTATACGAAGTTCCACAGGCAGAAAATTAATGTTTACTTGTTTACTTTTAAACTGAGAAGCAGAGTAGTATCAGCTTACTAATAATGGAACGTTTAAACTTTTCAGATTTTGGGGTCATTGGTTCTAATTAATGGTTTGAAGTTATCAGAGAGAGAATGTTGGTTGTACTTTAAAAGTTTAAAGGTTTGAGTGCTTTCTGGTAGGCAAGGTCATATTTGTAATTCTTCTGAATGTCTGATTTGTACAGGCAGGAGATAAAATATGATTTTCTGTACAGGCATATTATTTTACTTGTCTTTGACTAATTGATGCAGATTACATTACAGTCGTTATTTTTGGTTGACTCGTCTTTATAAGATGAACAGGATACAGAATCAGATCAGAAGATATAGTTTGTAATTATGACAGAATCAAAATATTTTTCTTATTTAAGTATGTGATTATGAGGATTTCTGTATTTTACAATGTCTTTGTTTTCTGTAGAAATTGCTGATGTGAAAACTGAATCTCCCTTTTACATTCTCTAAATTGGGCACCTTATTTTTGCAGTTACCATGTGTGAGGTATTTAAATAAGCACACATGTCCTTCCAGCTTTACAAAGAAAAATCAATTAAAATGTTAAAATTTAGCTCTTTAGTTCATACTAAACATTCCTAGGATGTGGTTATGTTGGTGCTTTGAATAGATATCATCTTGCATGCTTCAGTAAATGACATATGTTTGTTTGAACTCTTACCCTTTTGTAACCCCCCCTTTTTTCTTTTTAGGGTTGCTCAGATAATGTATAATACGGGCATTCATACCCTTTGGCATACCTTAACTGAGACACTAATTGGACCGAACTAAGAATTTTAACATTTGTAATGGAAGTATGAAATGCTGCTCTAACTTGCTTACTTAAAGCCCTAATGCTCTGATGTCAGATTGTCTTTGTCTTCCTTGTCCTTCAATTGAATTCTACACAGAGACCATCATTACATTTAAGCAAAGAGGCTGTGTCTTAAAAAAAAAAAAAAATGGAGAAAATAGTCTTATCCTTGATAGTTAAAAACTTTTCACTGTTTGCAAACCTTAACTTGGATTTACTATTTAATTTTTTTTACAGGGTGATAAGGGTTTTTTTGTTCATTTGGCTTTTTTTATTTTTCCTTTGTCATTAGAGGTAGCATGGCAAAATGATGAAGAGCACAGACTTTGAGACACAACAGCTCAGGTTTGAATCTCTCCTCTGTCCTTTACTAGCACAGTGAGCTTGGGCAAATCACTTTAACTTGCCATGCCTTGTCTCAGTTTCCTTATATGAAAAACAAGGGGGATAGTAATTGCAGCAAACTCATAGGGTTATTGTGAAGATTAGATGAGGTACCATTTTTAAAGCACTTGAAACAGTGCCTGGCTCATAATGAGCACAGCAAAGATAGGTAAACACAAGTTGAGCTCCTTCTTACAATACATTATTTTCAAGTTGATTTAGGAAACACAGATCCTCAACCTGTAATCTCAATAAAGGTATTTCTGTACTGTGTTCTGATATAGGCTGTCTTGTGTTCCCAGTGACAGTCTAACCTTAAGAATTCTTTCTAAATTTATTTGTTTTTTCTTCATTCTAGTAGGAGAAGGAACATGTGTAATGCATGCCCATCACTATTTTTTAAAAGCTGCCAGTATAAAAGTTGCCTATTAGAAATGGTAGTTTTAGTATTTGGAGCTCAAGTACCATATACCTTAGGTTTTGAAACCTCATGTGCCCACAGCATGGATTTAAATGAAATTCATAAATAATCTAAAACCTCATTCATCATTGATCTTTTTTTTTTTTTTTTTTTTTTTTTTTTTTGAGACAGAGTCTTGCTCTGTTGCCCAGGCTAGAGTGACTGCCGTGGCGTCAGCCTAGCTCACAGCAACCTCAAACTCCTGGGCTCAAGCAATCCTACTGCCTCAGCCTCCCAAGTAGCTGGGACTACAGGCATGCGCCACCATGCCCGGCTAATTTTTTGTATATATATTTTTAGTTGTCCAGATAATTTTTATTTCTATTTTTAGTAGAGACGGGGTCTCGCTCAGGCTGGTCTCGAACTCCTGACCTCGAGCGATCCACCCGCCTCGGCCTCCCAGAGTGCTAGGATTACAGGCGTGAGCCACCACGCCCGGCCCTCATCATTGATCTTGACTGTTGTTTCCTATGATAGAAGTTAGACAGTTTCTGTGTTTAGTTTGCTTTGTTTCTGCTTTGCTTTTCCCAGTGTGCTCTTATTATTTTTTAATAAGTCATATTAAGAATAGAAGGAAGAAGAAAATGGACTGTCATATACATAGAAGGTACTCAAATTGGTTTATGAGTCAAATCTAATTCAGGAAAATAGTAATTAAACTAGTGTGGAAAGGGATGAGATCTGAAATTATGGTGTGACATATTCACATACGATATGCCTTGTCTTATTAATTTGTATTTAACTCTCATAGCATACATCTGAATCTCTGCTTTTGCACAGTAGTTATCTCAGAATGTTGGAAAATAAGCATTCCTTACACTCCTGAGGGCTTGTTTACCTGAAGCAATTTTAATGTTTTTTATCATGACTCAATCTTTGACGAATAATACAAATATCTGAAATACACATTGTGAGAGTTCTTATTTTAACCATTAGTTTTAAATTAATATTTCCCCCCACATCTGTCACCCTGTCTGTAATTGTTTCAGGTTATATGTTTTATATTTGTTTGAAACAGACTTTTTGAATAAAGAAAATCTTTGTCACCTCTTCATTTGATCATCCTTAATCCCTTACCAACATTTTTACTAGGAATTTTCATGAGAAGTAAAAAGTAACTGATTTGAGTTCACTGTCTACCTGTATCTGTCACGTAATAACTTTGAGTTAGTTACTTGCAGTACCACTGTCACATTTCAAAACAAGTGTGAATCTGCTTTGGTGCAGAGACTCTGTGCAGAGGTTGCACTGCAGGTTATCAGTGTTTTGCCCCCCAGTAGTCTTGGTTTTTGAAATGTTTTGGTGTCTACAATTTTATAACACAGATGAGTTATAATGATATATATTAATATCATGTATTGTCCATCTACTGTATGTCAGCCACTGTGCAATTATTTACATACATTATCTCACTTAAAACCCTTACGTATTATCATCTTAAAAGCATAGCAGTCCTCCTTTAAGTTATGGAAGGTTCACCTCCTAGTAGCACACCCCTCATCCCCTCCCATCGCATGACAAACAGAAAAACACACACACAGAAGAGAAGTGGGTGAATCAGATGTTTTGAGAGAGAATGTGATCCATGTCACATGAAAGTTTGAGAATCCCTGGAATAAGAGGTAAATGATAGAAATGAAGATAATGGGAGGGAGATAAGACTCTAAATCTAAATCCTCAATAAAGTAGTCTTTTTGAGTAATCACGGCTTAACTTTAATTTTTAAAACATATACAGAAATGAATTATTGCTTTCAAGAAAGAGCTTATGTGTGTGTAGGTACCTGCTGTTACATTTTTTCTGTAGGAAATTCATAAAAAGTTATTTAGTTTGTATTGTGAAAATGCTATACAAGGTTTAATATCAAAATTAGTTACAAATGGAAAGAAATAGTCTATAAAACAAATATTATTTGGATTTTTTTTAGTATTTGTATAATCTATTTCATATTTTAGGAGGGAAATTTAGCAAATTAGATATTTAACTCAATTCAACAAATTATTTAGATATTTAGTTAATCTTTCTTTTTTGTATATTTTCTACTTCAGAGTAGTATTCTGATTTTTAACTGAGGTTTCTTTTAAGGGAAATTTAGCATCTTGGAATGTATTTTCACAATTAAGGTGCAGGGTAAGATCTTTTAAATGTGTTTGGTCAGATAGCAGTAGAAATACCCTTATGTGCAAACACTGAAGTAATTTATTCACACTATTAAGTCATTGGAAAGTTACATTTGTACTGGGTATGTGGCAGATTTCACTTAAAGTTGGTAACATCAGCAATTGTCCAGAGTGTTTGCTCCATAAATGGCTAAAAGTTTGTCTACCTTTGTGTAAAATTAAAAAGAGAAATGATGAGGGTAATAGAATACTGTTGCATCAGAGTTTTAAAGGAGTCATATAGACTCTTATCTATATGTTCTTCAGGGATGAGAGTGATATATTTCCAGATCACATTATCTTATACATTAGTTGGAAAATGTGTTGCTGAAAACTTGTACACAAAGTTTTATTTTTTAAACTGAATAATAAGTATAGTAGGTAAGCTAGTTTTATTTTAAATAAATGCTTTTATAGTTCAAGTTGCTTCATAATTAAATCTGTTTCATAAAATCATATTAAAAATTGCATTTTTGTACAAGTAGAATATATGCAATTTTAATGTCTTAACTTCATTTATTAATACATTGTTATTTATTGGAACTCTGCTATGTGCCATACACTTGCTAGGTGCTGAGGTGAACAAGATAAGAGAGTTCTAGCCATTGCAGAGTTTATAGTTCAGAGTAACACAATTACTGAAGGAAGCACAATAAAGTGTAACAGAAAGAGAGTAAGTCCAGGGTACTGTGGAACAGAATCTGAAGTAAGATACATTGTATTTGAGTTAAGATTACTTGTGAGGTGTTACCACTGATGATTTAAAATTTATTCTAATTTGTAACTTTGAGATTTTACCGTATTAACCACCTGCGGGTTTTTAAAAGCAACTTTCTTTCTTTTTTTTTTGAGACAGAGTCTCACTCTGTTGCCCTGGCTACAGTGTCCTGGCATCAGCCTAGCTCACAGCAACCTCAAACTCCTGGGCTCAAGCAAACCTACTGCTTTAGCCTCCCGAGGAGCTGGGGCTACAGACATGTGCCACCATGCCCGGCTAATTTTTTCTATATATTTTCAGTTATCCAGATCATTTCTTTCTATTTTTAGTAGACCCGGGGTCTCGCTCTTGCTCAGGCTGGTCTCAAACTCCTGACCTCTAGCAATCCACCTATCTCAGCCTCCCAGAGTGCTAGGATTACAGGCATGCGCCACCACTCCCAGCCTAAAAGCAACTTTCTTATGTTAATTTTTTACAGTACTCTGTTAAAAAGTAGACCTGTATTAAATATCAAACATATATTATGTTCTCCAGATATTATCTGAGCATTTAAGTGAAACATACACCCATTTAAAAGTTTTAGTGTTTTTTTTTCCAGTTTGGTCAGCTTGTATGTTAAATAAATTTAAAATATAATTCAAAGAATGTAGGATCTTCTTTCTTAGTTTAAGCATTTATCATATGGACATAAAAGCAAGATATACAAATATTTTTCAATGGATTTCTGTTGAGAGCTTGTCACATTAATTCTCATAAGTGGGATTAAAAATACTATTTAAAAAATTCAGTTAGATACTATGGTTTATAGCAAGAGAATCTGACTTATATACATTTTAATTTGACTATGCACATTAGATCACTTTGCAAGTCCACTTTGGAAGCAGTTTCTAGCAAGCTAGGTTTTATCACAAACAGTGCCTGTGGCACTACCGTCTTTTTTTTAAGATGTCCATCATTGAGCATCTTCCATACTAGGCAATGTATATTTTCCATTTAGTCTTCACAACAGCATCATGAGGGGAATGTTGTTATAACGATTTTACAATAAGGGAAGAGACACAGTTAAATTGCTGGTACCCAAGTTCACACAGAGTTAATCAAATTGGTTTCAATCCATGTGTATGATGACTACCAAACCTGTAGTATGTTATGTTAGTCTGTCTCCCTAAAATCCCTCAACCTCTTGGGTCTTTGTACTGATATGCCTTCATCTTCCCAATGTATCTTTATAAGTCTGCAAAAGTATGTAATATTAACAAAATGTAAAAACTATGCTCATTCTACCTACAGAAGCAGAAAGTGGAAAGGCAGGGATATTAGGAAACTCCTGATAATCAAAACATTCCACACATAAAATTCTGGTTAATTCCAGTGTCACTGGTGATGATAGCTGGCAATCTAAGAACAAGTGTGGGTAATTGGCTCATTTTCTTGCTGTCACTATGGTAGCTCACGTTATAAAGATAACTTGAGGCAGGAGCAGTGGAGGTGGGGAGACCTATGATCTTTATTTTAATACTTATGTAATGGAGAAAAATGTTTGAAAACACTTGGAATTAACTCCAACATTAAAGCATTCTTGTCTTCAAAGGGGAAGTCATTGTCTTGAGGAATCTTTTAACATACCTTCTACTGGATAAGTTCAATTTAGATTGAAATAGCTAATTTCTTGAAAGCTGCGGTAAATGCTAAGGCTTCAGAATTCCATTAGGTGTGCACTGTCATCTAAAATAAAATACCCTTTCATGAGAAGCATGTGGTGAAGAGAGTAACAGACCAAGTGAGTTATAGCATCCACAGATCCAGAGCATCCTGACAGCCATCAATAGCAATGTTCCAGTGGGTTATTAAATGATTTTCTCATATTTGATAGCTATGGAAAGATTTTTAAAAAGAAATTTTTTAACAAAGGCTAAGTATAGAGAAGCTCTCTGAACTTGAAAGCTATTATGAATTTTTTACTTTTCTCTTTTTGTAGATTCTTGATTTACTTGCTTATTGTTTGTTTTTTGTATCTCAAAAGTGCATCTGAAAAATGCTGTTTGAGAGAGCAAGTCCTTAATTTTCAAATGAATTTTGACATGGGGCACTTCCCCAATTAATATAAAATATGCCTGTTTTAACTGTCCAGTCAAAAAATAAGAATAATTTATTTGGGGTTTCCATTGATGGCAAATTTAATAGGTTTTGGGAGGAGGTGTATTTACCATTAGAGATGTTGTCTTTTTAAATTATAGACAATATAAAGTCTAAAGTACTTTTTTTCTACTGTACTTATAATTTATCATTTCTCTTATATGTTTGGAAATACCAAGTTTAATATCACTTAATATCAACATACCTGAAATGTTTCTCTTGAAATACCTACTTATTTACCACCCTTCACATACATGTTCTACACAATCTTAAGAAGCCTCTTACTTGTGATTAATATTCATGTTGGTTTATTTCAGGCAAGAAACTGCCATTTGAATCATTTGAAAGTTAAATTTTATTTTTTTTAAGGACTATTCAAATAAAATTAGTTTTAGTCCTAGTTATTTTGTTTTTTGTTTTGTTTTGTTTTGTTTTTGAGACAGAGTCTCACTTTGTGCCCTGGCGTCAGCCTAGCTCACAGCAACCTCAAACTCCTGGGCTTAAGCGATCCTACTGCCTCAGCCTCCTGAGTAGCTGGGACTACAGGCATGTGCCACCATGCTGGGCTAATTTTTTTTCTATATATATTTTTAGTTGTCCAGATAATTTTTATTTCTATTCTTAGTAGAGACGAGGTCTCACTCAGGCTGGTCTCGAACTCCTGACCTTGAACAATCCACCCACCTCGGCCTCCCAGAGGCCTAGGATTACAGGTGTGAGCCACCACGCCCGGCCAGTCCCAGTTACTTTCAAGTGACTTAAAAGCCAAATGACCAGCACTCTAACATAAAGTTGGACTTTCTCTTGGTTCATCTGTATTTTTAGACAAATGCTGATTAAAAATGTACTATTGTAAGCCTTAGTTACAGTAGTATTTGTAACGTATTGTTTTAAATGAATTCTTTGGGATTTTAGGTGACAGTGCTACACAAGTCACATTAGGAAGAAACAATATTTAGCATGCTGGTTCTCAATCATGAGTAAGCATCTAAATTGCTTTTTAAATTTTGTTTTATAAAAACATTAAACCAGAATCTCTGGGGATGGATCTAAGCTCTAAGTTTTAAAAGTTACACTTTTTTAGGCCGGGCGCGGTGGCTCACGCCTGTAATCCTAGCCCTCTGGGAGGCCGAGGCGGGTGGATTGCTCGAGGTCAGGAGTTCGAGACCAGCCTGAGTGAGACCCCGTCTCTACTAAAAATAGAAATAAACTATCTGGACAACGAGAAATATATATAGAAAAAATTAGCCGGGCATGGTGGCACATGCCTGTAGTCCCAGCTACTCGGGAGGCTGAGGCAGTAGGATTGCTTGAGCCCAGGAGTTTGAGGTTGCTGTGAGCTAGGCTGACGCCACGGCACTCACTCTAGCCCGGGCAACAAAGTGACACTCTGTCTCAAAAAAAAAAAAAGTTACACTTTTTTAAATGTTTACATTTCAAATTTTTTATTTTTCTAAGTGGTATTCATGCTTTCTTTTTAAATATTTCTTTTTGGAATAGATTATAGAAAATGGTGTACTCTGGGACCTTTAGCTCTAAATCTCAGAAATTCTCTTTCAAGAATCAGATCAATTAAGTTTCCTAGGGAAAAAAAGACGATAATCAAAGCAACCTGGGGGAAAAAAACACAACCTGAAAAATAAGTGCCTCCTGGAAGAAAGCCTTAAGTCTTTTCAGCTTCCTCGGAAATGCTACTGTGTTGCTAGGTAAGATGGATAGCAAAAGTATCATTGACTGATGTTCCCTGATGGGCTCAGATATAGCTATAATCACAGGTAAATACGTACCATATCTTGAGGTAGGTAATATTCAGGAGATAGGCTGACATCCAGTTTGAATGTCTGGGCATTCCAGTAATTGGACTGAAAAGCAGCAGCGTGGTGTTCCTGCCCCTTCTGCCCTCAGTGCTCTGGATTCCTCATAAGCCTGTACGAAAATCAGAAAAGCTTGAAAGCCTTTCCCTAGGGCAGTCAGACCAGCCGTCTTGGGGTCACATCTGCAGTCCATGATGAGACAACCTCAGAAAGTTTTCCAGGCTCTGCCCTGCTCTCTGGCTAGCCCCCTCTTTTCCCTGGCCTTTGTCTGGGTTTCAGATGATTCTTCCTGTCCCTTCAGATTGGGGGTGGCATTTCCACCTACAGGTGGTTCAGTGGGTATGGCCATCCAGAGGAGGAGACTCAAAGTCTTTCAGCTGAGCTCTAGAAGATTATTACTTACTTCCTTTGCCCTGGGAAGAAGTCCTTGAGCTGCAAGACTTACTGTGGCTTCAGCCACTACTGGACAATATCTGTGTTCACTCCTCACTAACTGTATTTCTCATACAAGCATTTTGAGGCTTCATAGTGATCCTAGGACCTAGACAGTTGTGATAATTTCCACAGGTTTCTTTAATTCCTCTTTAATATAGGTTCATAATTCTCCACCAGTTTCACAAAGTCAAGGTGCATGGCAGATGGGTTTTAAAGGAGGAGGGACATCTGGGAAGTGACAGGGAAGCCTCCCTGGGCTGGCACTGTTGACAGGGTGTTCAGCAGAGTCTGGTCCGTGTTCTTTATTTGCTTCTCCCACTGCATGACATGGCCCTTCCCCAGGTGGCTGGATTCCCAGTGGTGTTAGTGTTCTGTCTTCTCAGTTTGCCTCGGGGATAACACACAAAGTTCTGTGTTTTTAAAGTGTGTTCAGTCAAATTTTCTAAATACACATCATTTTCTCAGTCTCAGATTATCAGATACAGTCAAGAATTATATTCTTAATTGCTGCTGTTAGAATTACATTTTAAAGAGAATATTTTTATAAAATTTGATCTTGAACAGAGTAGAAAATGTTAGGTGGCTATACTATTGTGAGTCAGTATTCTTAAGTAGGTACCATTTCATAGAATTATCCTAAATATTGTAAATAATAGGAAAGCAAAAGACTCTGAAGTATTAATCATAGAAAATAATTGGCTTTGAAAAATCTGAATTCTCTGAAAAAAGGCTAAACTGAAAATTGGCCACTTCAGTCTCTGGTCTCTGTCTCTGCAACTCAGTCCTCAGACTCCTTTTGGATTCTCTGTCCCTGCACTGTGGCCTGAGAACTGCTTCAAGGCAGTAAACTGGTTATTATTTTAAAAATATAGTTTACATTTGGAAGAGCAACACACTAGTAAAGTATAACTAAATATATTCAGTTACCTTGCATTTTAAATATTTGTACCCTACATTCTGGGTATGTTTTAGTGTATATGGGGATGGATTTTATACTTTATCAAGCCTTACCCTTTAACTAGACATTATATCACTTAGGACAATGGCACTTTATTGTGAGAAAGGACAAAAGCTGAAACAGTCTAACGACGTGCATTGTTTTCACTCTTTCACTTCCTTTTTTATGGAACCCTGCTCCTTAGGTGATGTAATGGTCACTAGTTACCTTGCCCATCCTATCTTCAAAGATAGTGAAGGGGAAATTTGAGAAATGTCATTGTGAGTGAAGGAAATAGTTTGCCAGAATTCACCCAAAGTTAGCCTGAAAGTGTTACATGACTGGCCCAGCACCATCCTGGCAGGTTTGAGTGATTAGCCATGCCTCAGGCTATGGCCTGGGTCTTGGCAATTTCAGGAAAATAATTTAGATTTAAAATACATGGCACATGTTAATGAACTATTGTAGCACAAAAGGCTTATATAATTCTCTCTACTTTTGTATGCTTGAAAAATGTCCATAACAGATACTTTTAAAAGTTAATAGTAACATAACAGTAACAATGATGAAAACTTTCCTAGAGGATGGGGGAAAGTCTCAAAGGAAGGGGAGACACATGGAAAAATCAGGAATCATTGAAAATTCTTTGTAAATTGATAATTTTAAATAGAAGCTACAAAAATAATCCTCTGCTGACTCCCCACTTGAACAAAGTGACATGTAAATTGGCTCCAGTGACTTTTTTCTTTAAATATACAGTTCAGTGGTTTCTAGTATATTTACAAGGTTTTGCAGCTGTTACTAGTATCTGATTTTAGAACATTTTCACTGCCCCCAAAAGAAACCCCAGACGCAATATCAGTCGTCTCCCATTCTCTTCTCACCCCAGCCCCTGGCACTCACTATTCTACTATTTGTCTCTGGATTTGTCTATTCTGGACATTTTATATGTGTGAAATCATATAATATATGGCCTTTTGTGTCTGGTTTCTTTTACTTAGAACGTTTTCAAGGTTCATCCATGTTGTAGCATGTATCACTATTTCATTCCTTTTTATGGCCGAATAATGTTTCATTGTGTCAATAATATTCCATCTGATGTAACACATTTTGTTTATCCATTCATCAGTTGATGGACATTTGAGTTTTTCCCACTTTTTGGCTATTATGAATAATAATGCTGTGAATATACATGTACCTGTTTCTGTGTGGACATATATTTTCAGTTCTTTTGGGCATATATATAGAAGTGGAATTGCTGTGGTCACGTGTCAACTCTGCTTTCTTTTTGAGGAACTGCTGAACTGCTTTTGAAAGCAGCTGTACCATTTTACATTCCTACCAGCAATGTATGAGAATACCAGTTTCTCCTCATCTTTGTCAGCACTTGTTATTGTCCGGATTTCCTGACTATAGCTACCCTGGTGGTTGGGAAGGGCATCTCATTGTGATTTTCATTTGCATTTCTCTAATGACTAATGATGTTGAGCATCCTTGTGCTTATTGGCTGTTTGTTGATCTTCTTTGAATAAATGTCTATTCACATCGTTTGTCCATGTTTTAGTTGGGTTGTCTTTATATTGAATTGTAAAAACCTTTTATGTGTTTTGAGTAGAAGTCTTTTATCAGATGTAGGATTTGCAGGTCTTTTTGACCATTCTGTGGCTGTCACTTTCTTGATGGTGTCCTTTGAAGCACAAAAGTTTTTAATATTGACGTAGCCCATTTTATCCATTAAATTTTTTCTTTGGTTGCCTTTTGACATGATATGATCTCTTTTTTCTAGTTGGTTTGCATTCCACTGTGTAGATGCCTTGCACTGTATTCCACCAGTTCCTTGTGGATTTACTATTACAAATACTGCCATAAGACATGAATGTGTATGTATATCATTTTGTGATTTTGCCAGTGGGATTGCTGGGTCAAAGAGAAAATGCATATGTAATTTTGGTGGTTATTGCCACATTCCCCTCCATAAACATTGGGACATTTTCTGTTCCCACCACTGCTATATGAGAATCCCTGTTTATAGTTTTGCTAGTCTGATAGGTATTAAATAGAAATGCTATATTAGATGTAGTTTAGAAATTGGTCTTCTCTAAGAGAAATTGTCTTTCCATAACTTGACCTTTCGTGTTGTGTTTTCTGTTTGTCCGTATCTTTTGCTCATTTTTTTCATTGGGTTTTTGGGGCTTTTTCTGAAATTTTAGAGGTTTCTTTCTTTTTTTTTTTTTTTAACATACCAAGGATACTAACCCTTAATTCATAATTTAATTTGCAAAAATTTCTTTTACTTTTACCTATCCCATTTGTCATGCATATTTTTACCTTGTTTATGGTGTATTTTGGACATGTAAAAGGTTTTAATTTTGCTTGTTTGTTTTTAGGTTTTGTGGGGTTTTTTTGTGTTTTTGTGTGTATGTGGTGGTAGTCCCATTTTTCAGCCTTTCGCTTGCTTTGTTTCTGGATTTTGAGTCATAGGAAAGGGTGAAGCAGGAGGATCTCTTGAGGTCAGGAGTTTAAGACCAGCCTCAGCCACATAGCAAGACCCTGTCTCTATAAAAAATAGAAAAATTATCTGGGTGGGGTGGCATGTGCCTGTAGTCTAAGCTACTTAACAGGCTAAGGCAGGAGGATGGCTTGAGCCCAGGAGTTTGAGGTTGCAGTGAGCTATGATGATGTTGCTACACTCTAGCTCAGGAAAGAGTGCAAGACCCTGTCTCCAAAAAAAAAAAAAAAAAAACTGGAGTCTGTCTTCTCAAGCCCTGCTACTGCTTTATCAATTAAATTTATTAAATCCTTTGTTGTCATTTAAATGATGTTCACTGTATCTTCACCAGGAGTAGATTCTATTTCAAGAAACCACTTTCTTTGCTCATTCATAAGAAGCAACTTCTCATGTGTTAAAGTTTTATCCTGTGATTGTGGCAATTGAGTCACATCTTCATCTTCCACTTCTGTTTTTTTTTTTTTTTAATTTAAAAGGCATTCTCCATGATTTTCTAGCTTCCAGGTTGCTACTGAGAAATCTGATACCAGTTTGTTTTATGACCTCTCCTGTCACCCACCCTGCGGAGCCTTTCACCTCCTCTTCGTACCACCAGTGTTTGACTTTCCAGGTGGATGTGCTTTGCGCTTCCTTCCATTCATATGCTGGGCATTTCATGGTCTTTGTCCATTTGCAGATGCCTATTTTTCATTGGTAGGTACTTTTCTTGAATAATTTTTCCCGTTTTCATTCTGTAACTCTTGTTATTCAGATATTGTATCGCAAAGTTTTTTTCTCTTATCTCCTATTTGTGTATTTCTTGTCTTTTGTTTCTACTTTGTGCAAGATTGCCTCAATTTTATTTTCTAACCCTTTTACTGAATTTGTTTATCATATTTAAAGTTTTTTGAATATTTCTATTTAGAGTATCGTATTTATGGTTTATACGTGCAATTCCATTTCTTACTTTTCCATGATATCAATTATATGTATTCTGTTTGCTCCATGTGGCCTCTTTCTCTCTTTTGTGGAGAAGCTGGTCTCAAATGTCTGGTGATTCCTGGCTGTCTGTTTGTATTTATGAGTGAGACACTGGGAAGCTAGTTGGACATTCTTTGTGTGGGTTTTACTGTTGGGATGTCAGGTGGTCAGATGGCTTTTTCTTTAGGTTCCTTCAAATGTCAGTGTCTGAAAATTCTTTCTCTGGGATCATTTAATTTCTCCAGAAAGGTACTGTTTGGTCTCTTGTCTGCGCCTGAGATCAGGCAACTGGAATTTGGTGGTAGAAAGGGACTTTACCTGTTCATGATTCATTAGGTAGCTTTTCCCTTAAAAGCCCCCCGATGCCCATCCCACCCACTCCAGCTTAAAATCCCCACCTTGCTCACCTATCAAAATGGTATTAAGCCCAAGCTGCCCACAGTCTGCCTTCAATCCTGCGTGGCCTGATCTGAGTACAGTTCTCCACCTCCTTCATACTGATTCTCCTTATTCGCCACACTCCCGCCACTGTCCTTTCTCAGTTATGTCTTTGCATGTGTTTTCCCCTTGGTGTGTCTAGCTCTTTTTCATCATTTAAGTTTTACTTCATTTATGATCTCCCTAACTTTCTATGATAGGCAGGATTGGTTAGGTTGTGCTCCAAAACAAGCAACCTCAAACCTCAGTGGTTCAAAAAATGGGTCATGCTCATTCTACCCATCCATCATGGGTTAGTGGGAGCTCTGCCTTGAATGGTCCTCATTCTGGTAGGAGGCTGACAGCAGCCACCATTGGGGCATTGCCATTGCCCGTGGTATATAGAAAAAGCGTAGCAAATCAGAGTAAGATTCATGAATCTTCAAATGCCAAGTGTCATAAATCACTTTTTTAGGGTTGTGGGGAAGTGTGACAACCCAAATAGGTGGCCAGGCAAAGATCTCAATCAGTGGAGGGTTACGAAGCCAAAGTTCAAGGACAAACCACAGAAGCACCTGTGATATCTGAAGAGGGATTTGGAAACTCAGTATTTAAAGAGTGAGGGCATATAGAAAGAAAAAAGGGGAGAGGGTGGGCCATGATGCAAATGGTGACATTCTTGTGTTAGTGCCAGGAAATCTTCATTTTACACAAGATTAGGTAAATGTTTGAAGAGAAAAGGGAGTAAAGGAAGAATCGGTTATGCAGATGTCCCTGGGTAGCTGGAAGAAAGAATGGTCTTGTCTCTGTTCTGCACTTGGGAAGATAAACTTGTAATCCACATTATTAGTGTGGAATCAAAGTGGACTTTAGTTTTAGGAGCTAGAGTTAGCCTGCAGACCTGGAAGTTACAATTTGCATGTCCTCATTGATGGGCGGCCAGCAAACAGTGTCCTTATGGATGATCTGTGGGAACTGTCCATGTAGATGCCTGAAGCCCTTTACCTTTCTGTGGCAATCTGGCCAGTAGTGTTAGTAACAGCTATTCATTTGCAAGAGGGTGTTGCATGACTCAGCATCTGGGCTTGACCTTCCCTTTTGGCATAAGGAGTTGGAGGGTCCTGAGGTTTTGATTTTCCTTTACAAGTGCAATACTGCTGTTGCTTAGGACAACTAGAAGTATTTAGTGAACAACACTGATGACCACCACAGCAACCTTGACCACCCAATCTAAAGTGGCACTCCCCATTGCCTGCTGTTTTTTTCCTTTTCTTTTCTTTTTTTCACAGGACTTGTCACTATCTGAAATCATCTTTTTGTTTTCACATTTATTGTCTGTTCCCCCAATAGCCTCAAATATTAACACTAAGCCATATAAGTATAGGAACCTTTCTGAATCATTCACCACTATATCCTGAGTACCTAGAGCAGTGCTTAGCAAATAGTAGGTGCTCAAAAACATTGGATTAATGATTCTAGGTTAATTTTTGAAATAAGCAAAATTTTACACTTCCCACTAACGGGAATACGCACTTTAATAGAACTGGGCCCTTTTCCTATTTTCTTTAATGTCCATTAAACAAAATTAGGTGTGCTTTTGATATGAATTGCTATAGACAACTGAGAGTAATTTTCTTTGATAGTAATAGTTATTTTTTAAGTATTCAAAAACATTTTAGGAAAAGTCTTTAGAAATGACCATCATTAATACAAACCAGAAAGTTATCGCAAAAATACAATGTATTATGCTTATAATTCCATAAACTTCCAATTGCAGTATTGATTTAGATCACTGGTAAAAAACTTCGCTGGCCCAACAACGTGGAGTGCAAAATGATGCAAAATTAGTAGTCTTGTCTAACAGCAAATATTTTCAGCTCTTAGCTATATTTTTATGAGAATACTTGTTTATCTTTGCTGAATAGGGAGATATTTATGTTATATTTAATCATAATTTTACATGACAAGATGTAAAAAAAAAAAAAACACCTTTTAACTTCCTTCTAGTTCTTTCTGTCCCTGCAGAAATGAATAGTCACTAATAATTATTACTCCCTTTTGCTTGTAAATGACATTCTTCCTTATGAAAGAGTTTTTCCTTCCTGTGAATAAAGAATTTTTTACATTTTGAAATTTTAGCTTTATATACTTATAGGCTGCTTTCTATTAGAAGTGTAAAATATTAGAGTTTTTAATGGAGGAAGTTTGTAACTTAATATTTGTTAGGTTTGGACACATAACCCACTTTGGATAAAACCAAAATAATTTATAGCAAGTAGAGAAACTAACAGCCTAGGTTTCATAATGTAGTTCTAAAATTTTTAGATTAACGTGATATACTCATCTTTTTAATGTAGTAAATTGTTGATAAGCTATTACAACTCAAATCTCTTCCATAATTTATGATTTTTTGTAGACTTCCATTTTTATGGAGAAATGTGTAGACAGCAAACTGCTTTAGGTCATTTTTGTATGTGATAGTGTTTTTGACATGTTCAGAATGCAAAAATTTGGCTCACACCTGTAATCTTTGCACTCTGGGAGGCTGAGGTGGGAGAATTGTTTGAGGCCAGGAGTTCAAGACCATCCTGAGAAAGAGCGAGATCCTGTCTCTACAAAAAATAGAAAAATTAGCCAGGTGTAGTGGTACACGCCTGTAGTCCCAGCGACTCAGGAGGCTGGGGCAGGAGAATCGCTGGAGGCCAGTAGTCTGAGGTTGCAGTGGGCTGTGATGACACCACTGTACACTGGCCCAGGCCACATAGTGAGACTCTGTTTCAAAAAAAAAGAAAGAAAGCAAAAATTTGAATTATGCAATCTGCACCCAAAATTTCTGTTTATATAGATTTATTTGCTTCCCCAGGATACAGTGTTGTACAGTGTTTTGGAATTATTAAATTCAGACTTTTCCATGTTAAGCTTGGATCCCATGCTGAATGGTGTAGGGTCTCTGTCCCACAGAATGTAAAGAAAGTGTCAAAACAAACTAACTCTTATGGGAACTGTGCTGTGCTCTGGCAGGTACAGTGCAGGTTGTATAGGTACATAGGACATTTTTATGCATCAAATACTTGAGGCTAACAGAGAAGCCCTTTATAGTTCTCCACTCTTTATGATTAAGCAGGAGAAAATTGAATACTTTCTTTTCACTATTCTTTTATATTGATTGCAATAATTTTATGGCATATTCCTGAATTTCTATTTAGGAGAAGATAATTATTTTCCTTAGGATTCTTTAGATTTATAAATATTAATAAATTTTTTCAAATATGGCCAAAGTTATTAATTTGCATGTGATATACTTTTTTTGTTCTTATTAAAAACTATGTTTTCTCTGGCTTGAATTTGATCTTCTGGCTTTAAAAAAAGTTTATGTATGTCTTTCCTCTCTTATATAGTCAACCTCATCCTCTCAACTGAATCTTTTTATAGGATCTCAAGCATTTTGAAGCCTTTAGTATTTGAAATGAATCCTTTGTTGAAACATGATTAACTGAATGTGCATTCTTTCCTGAAACCCTATTGAAATGAGTGTTGGGGTGTGTGTGTGTGTGTGTGTGTGTGTGTGTGTGTGTGTGAATCCATATATAGAGACAAAAAGAATGAGATAGACTAGAGTGTAGAAAAGATGACATTTTGGAAACTGGAAAGAAAGTGGTGGAAGTGTCTTTTGATTTAGCAGGAAAGGTAAGTGCCTGAGAGGGAAGGTCAAGGAACATGCCAGTTTGAGCCTCAAAACCATGGAAATCTCAAGAATTAGAGGCACCAGGTCCCTCTGGGGGTGGGGAAGTGAAGGGGCTGAGAATGGGGTGATTTCTCCCAGTCTGTGGTAGTTACATGCGCAGAGTCCTTCCCTAGCACCTGCAGCCAGCTCGCTACCTTTTTCTATACTGCAAAAGCCTTGAGGTGTGTTTTCTGAAAAGGGCAAATGAGAACAGTTCTCATTTAGACTGTCTTGAAAGTGGGTGATGCCCTTCTAGAAACAGGGGTACTAGGAGACAGTCTAGACTTCTACTTCTGGCCATGGCAGAGCAACTGCTAATGGACTTACATTCCCACCCTCCATGATGAAACTGGGTAAAATACACGAGGCTATTGTTTTCCGGCACTGGGCAATAGGCAGTATAAGACTGCAGTCCCGAGAGGAAGTAAATAGAGGAGATGAGCCCACAGTTGCCCTGCTCTGTGTCTGGGGAAATGTCTTGACTGGGTCTTGGGGCACTGGAGATGCGATAAGGGTTCAGAGCAGTTGTGAGTGTCAGCACGTTGTCCTGGTAATTAAAACAGTGAATGCTGGGCCAGGCGCGGTGGCTCACGCCTGTAATCCCAGCCCTCTGGGAGGCCGAGGCAGGTGGATCACTCAAGGTCAGGAGTTTGAGACCGGCCTGAGCAAGAGCGAGACCCCCATCTCTACTAAAAATAGAAATAAATGATCTGGCCAACTAAAAGTATATATATAAAAATTAGCTGGGCATGGTGGCGCATGCCTGTAGTCCCAGCTGCTCGGGAGGCTGAGGCAGTAGGATCGCTTAAGCCCAGGAGTTTGAGATTGCTGTGAGCTAGGCTGACGCCAGGGCACTCACTCTAGCCCGGGCAACAAAGCGAGACTCTGTCAATAAATAAATAAATAAATAAATAAATAAATAAATAAATAAATGATAAATAAAAACAGTGAATGCTGGTTTAATTAGAAAGTCGGGTATGACTTTATTGAGAAGATAAGAGGAAGGATAGTGTATGTGCATTTTTGTTGGGGGTGGGTGTACGTGGAAGAGATTAATTGACTTGAGGTAGGACGTCAGTAGGTAAGGGTAGGGCTTATAAATACAGAGGTAAGTACCAAAAAACAAAACTAAAATAGAGGGCAGGGATTGTCGTAGGGTAGCAGCAATAGAGGTACAGGGTTTGGGATTGTTTGATTTTTGAAAAATCATATGTACGTATTTGAATTAAAATGAGGATAAAATTTGCATAACCATAGACCTTCCTGTGCCTTCTCATCTCTTTCCAGGTCCTTTCCCATCTGCCTCCTCCCTTTGTTCAGTCTGTCTTCTGGGAAGAGCTCTATTTCTGTTTCAGTTTCGCCACCTGTCACTCACTCCTTCACCCACCCTGATCTGATTTGGAACAATATTATTTCAACAAAATAATATTACTCTTGCTAAAGTCACCAGTGACCAACAGTTTGCTAAATCTAGTGGACTTTTCAGTTCCTTTTGCTTTTTGACTTTTCAGTGATACTCTGCACTTTTTGAAACCCTATCTTCACTGGATTTCTATAGGATAGCTCTCCTGGATTTGCTCTTAGTTCTTGGGGCCTAGGTCTCTTTCTGCCATATTCTATCCTAGGGAAGTCAAATCTGCAGTTATGGTTTTGGTTACTATTCTTGGGTGTCTCACAGATCTTCATCATGTGCTCTCCTGAACTCCCCAGCTGTATCTCCACATAGCTGCTTGGCATCTTCCCTTGGATTTCTAAAAGGCTTCTGAACTTGGTCTGCCCCAAACTGAACTCAGCACACACACGCACACACCACTGCCTTCTGCAAACTTAGTCTTCATCCCACAGTCCTTACTTCAGTACCCCGTGTAAGCCAGAAATGGAAGCTTTGTCCTTGAGACTTGCCTCTCCCTCATTCCCTGTCCAAAATTAAGTCCTGGTGATGTTTTCTCTAGGCTTTTTTTTTTTTTTTTGTAAGGCAAGCATGGAAATGAGGTTTATTGAGGAGAGAAAGATAGGATTATAGGGCAAGAGCAAGATACAGGTTTACAGAGTGTGATACATATGCCACAGATGACAACCAGACCCATTGTCACAGCAGAAAAAGAGAGCTAGGCTTTTTTTTGCTTAACTTGTTTTATGACGAAATTAAATAAAAACCTTATATGAGTTAACTCCAGAAGAACTCTCTGATACATAATCCTCTTGGGATCATTGTACTTTATTCTTGATCCTAATATAAAAATATATGAAGAAAAGACCTCTTAGGACTTTTCTGGCCCCCCATGGCTCTTTAACAGTAAAATTTAGTATGTAATTAAAAAATAGCGTCCAAGATTCATAGGTCTTAATATATTTAGTAACTCTTATCTATTTATCTTTATAAATTCTCTTCCTTTGTGCATGACTTATTTCTTATTAGCTTCATGCTCTTATTTTATACTGACCTTGAATTAAATTGCTGAAGGGGATGTTACAATAGGGTTATTAAAAATATTTCAAAACTGTTAAAGTGGAAATAATTAAACTCTTCAAAACAGTTTCAAGAACAGTGCAAAGATATCCTGTGTTCCCTCAGCCTGATTTCCCAGTTGTTAGAAATTTACCATATCTGCCTTATCACTCTCTCTTTCTCTGTAGATACAAGCCATTTTTTTTGGAACCATTTGACAGTAAGTCACAGATATGATGTCACAGGACCCCTCAATACTTCAATGTCTGTTTCCTAAAAAATAGAGACACTTTTCTACATGAATCACATTATGCCCATCAAAATCAGGAAATTAATACAATAGCACATTCTAATCCACAAACCTCATTCAAATTTTACTGATTTTCTCCAATAAAGTCTTTTATAGATCCAGGATCCAATATAGGATCACATGTTGCATTTAACTGTCATGTCTCATTAGTTTCCTTCTATCTTGAACAGTTCTGAGTCTCTCCTTCCTTTCATGACCTTGATATTTTGGAGAGGACAGGCCAATTACTTTGCAGAATGTCTATCAGTATGTGTTTGCCTGATGTTTCCTCATGACTGGATTTAGGACATGCATTTTGAAAGGCAGCTGTGCTCACCACTATGCCACCAATGTACTCAGGACATACATTTTTGGCAGGAATACCACAGAAGTAATGCTGTGTTCTTCTCAATGCATCCTATCAGAAGGCACATGATGTTGATTTGTCCCATTGCTGATGACATTTACTTTTATCATTTGGTAAGATGATATCTGCCAGACTTTGCAATGGAAAGTTAATGAATAAATATTGTCTGGAGATATTTTGAGACTATGTAAAAATCCTGTTCCTGATCACACTTTCACCCATTTATATTAGTATCCAGTTTTGCTCCTTGACCAAAACAATTATTATAAGGGTTACCAAATGGTAATCATCCCTTCCATCATCGTTCTACATTTATTAGTTGACCTTGTATTGTAAGGGAAAGCTTTCCTGCCTCTGTATCCACCCCCCATTTATTTATTAATTGATATCAGTATGGGCTCCTAGGTTCCTATTTTATTCAATGGGTTATAGACAATTGCTCTCATTATATCATTTCTTTGATGTTCAAATTGTCCCAGATTTAGCCAGTGGGAGCCGCTTGGTTAGCTCCAGTGTCATTTTGACATATCTCCATGATCTTTTGGGAATTTCCATACTTTATGGCACATGATGTTCTAGGCTTATTCAATACTTTCCCTGCCTGAGCCCTGAAATTAGCCATTTCTCTGGTTCCTTCTGAGGAGAATAGTATTTAGAAACCAAAGTCTGGATGTCTGGCATGCTCATTGTTGCTGGTATACTCATCTTTGTGTTTATGTGTATATGTATGTATGTGTGTGCATGTATACATACATACATACATATACATTTGTCCCTTGTTCCTTAGTGGGGGATTCGGTCCACGACCTCCTATAGGTACCAAAATCCATGGATGCTCAAGTCCCTGATATAAAATGGTGTAGTATTTGCATATAACCTATGCACATCCTCTTATCTACTTTAAATCATATCTAGATTACTTATAATACCTATAATACCTAATGCAATGTAAATGTTATGCAAATAGTTGTTACATGGTTTAGGGAATAATGACAAGAGAAGAAAGTCTGTACATGTCCAGTACAGATACAATTTTTTTCTCAAGTATTTTTGATCTACAGTTGGTTGAACTGTGGGGTTTACTTGGGTTTGTCAAGGAAAGGGAGGACTGAGGGGACTGTGAAAGGAAGTGTGGAGCTGGGGAAAGAGGAGATTCACAGGGCTCAGTTGCAATCATGGAATACAGTGAAGTGCTGAGAATGAGCTTCCCTCGCTCATTTTCTTCCCTTATGGGACGGGAAAGGTCCGGGCAAGGAGATTTTAGGAATCCCAGAAGCTTTAATGTTTACTGTATTTTTAAGGCCTAGAATTTAAACAGTATTATAATCTGTAAGATTTAGAGATATGTTTCAGTTGTTCCCAAATGCTGGGGCTCATGATCTAACACAAGGTTCGTGATGAAGGTTTCCTAGGCTCATGCTGTTCCTAACAGACGAGTCCCTCCAAGCTGAGTCAGGAGAGGCCTCTTCTGTGAAACCGTCAGTCATCAGACACCCGAGTGTAGCCCCAGGGTTTTCCCCAGTCTTGCCAGACACAGGTGGAAAATCATCTGGAGGTCGGGTGACTATGTTCTTCTGTTAATCCAGAATACTGAAATTTGAATAAAATAGCAATGTTGTTTCTTAATAATGTAATAAATACCCCTGAAACTAACATCTATTCAAGAATATGATTGTTCCTAATAATTTGTGGCCCTCTGGTATCCTGTTTGCCAGCTTTTCCCATCTTACCCCAGAAGTAACTATTAATACTTTTTGCATTTTCTGTTCATGGTTTTATTTTATTGAAATGTTTTCATTTATCAATATATGCATATACAATTGGGTTTTTTAAGCCATGATTATAATAAACCAAAGTACAAACAATTAGGGCATTTAAATTCCATTTTCTATTGATCAAATTACAAACAATGCATTATTGATAAATGTTGTCTTGTAATATTTCTGTGCATTAGAATAAAACTTAAATTTATTTAAAAAAACATGTTGGCATAAGGTAGCCATTTGTTCTCCTTGGGAAAACCTTAACCCTTTCATTTTTAGACTCTCACTTTTTATGAAGTAACGAAGCAAATGGTAACTTGTATGAAGAAAGTGGTGAGGTGGATGGTAGGGAATGAGGCAGAAAGTTGGCAGAGCTACCTGCTACCTTGGTATGATCAGTAGTCAAGAGGCACTGATGATGTTACTCGCTTGTGTTAATAATAATTCAATTTGTAATCTTTTTTTCCCTTATGTTTTTATGTATTACTACAGCTAAAGAAGTAAACAGCTCATGGCACGTTTAACAAAAAGATGACAGGCGGATACAAAAGCTATCCAGCATCTTTGGGCAGCCATTGAGATTATACGGAACCAGAAGCAAATTGCCAACATTGACCGTATTACCAAGTAAGTAAATTTAAACAAACAAACAAAAAAATCCTTGTAAAATTTCATGTGAGATCTTGGGGGAAAAGTCCAAAAATACTTTATTATGCTAATCAACATATATTACAAAGGACTGAAGTCACTTTCTTTGCAGGAGTATATAGTTGTTAGAAAAACAAATATAGAAACATACACAAGCAACTTGTGTTTATAAAATAAATATTAGATAAGTAAAATATCAGTATGTACTATTTATAATAGTTTTGCAGTTATCAGAATTTTTAACTCTTGGTAACTTTATTTAGGTCTTTTATTAAAATGGATTTTAGTTAATCATTTGCTTTTATGTAGTGAAGCTGTCTAAAAATAGTATACTGTTCATTACTCATTGTAATACAGGACAAGCATGGTATGTGCAGTAAGTAAATAACATCTTGGCTGTGTGCTCACGCTTGTAATACTAGCACTTTGGGAGGCTGAGGCAGGAGGATATCACCTTAGCCCAGGAGTTGGAGGCTGCAGTGAGCTATGATGATGGCACTGTACTCTAACCGGGGCCACAGAGCCCCTCAAAGACCCTCAAAAGAAAACAAAGCAAAATTGTATTAGGTCATAGCCCACTGACAGCATTTTTAACAATTTCATTCTATATTTTAGAAATTATTAAATAAACCACTCGGTTTTGGTTTTTTTGTTTTTTGAGACAGAGTCTCACTCTGCTGCCCAGGCTAGAGTGCCGTGGCATCAGCCTAGCTCACAGCAACCTCAAACTCCTGGGCTCAAAGCAATCCTTCTGCCTCAGCCTCCCAAGTAGCTGGGACTACAGGCATGCACCACCATGCCCGGCTAATTTTTCTATATATATTTTTAGCTGTCCATATGATTTCCTTCTATTTTAGTAGAGACGGGTCTCGCTCTTGCTCAGGCTGGTCTCGAACTCCTGAGCTCAAACAATCCACTCGCCTTGGCCTCCCAGAGTGCTGGGATTACAGGCATGAGCCACTGCGCCTGGCCAAACCACTCAGTTTTTAAAAAGAAATTTCCTCCCCACCCCAGTTTGTAATGCTATTTATATTGGTACACAAAGATTCAGGATACAAAAAAAAAAAATCAAACTAATTCATGACTCTTCTATTTACTTGTTATATGCTAATTATAAGGATGTCTTAAAATAAGAACTTGATTTTATTTTGTTTCTCTGGGTATTTTTAAAGGAATAAAGCCAAATTTATCCTAGCACTCTGGGAGGCCGAGGTGGGCAGATTGTTTGAGCTCAGGAGTTTGAGACCAGCCTGAGCAAGAGCAAGACCTGTCTCTACTAAAAATAGAAAGAAATTATATGGACAGCTAAATATATATATAGAAAAAATTAGCCGGACACGGCGGCGCATGCCTGTAGTCCCAGCTACTCGGGAGGCTGAGGCAGGAGGATTGTTTGAGCCCAGGAGTTTGAGGTTGCTGTGAGCTAGGCTGATGCCATGACACTCTAGCCCGGGCAGCAGAGTGAGACTCTGTCTCCAAAAGAAAAAAGTCAAATTTATCTTTTTAAATGTTTGGAGGTTGGTTTTTTTGTTGTTGCTGTTAATTTAGATAAAATTTCTTTATACCTATTTCTCCATATTCTTTAAATGCTATTTGTAAAAATGGAAACAGATAATTTACAAAAGCTCACTTAAACACTTTTTGTTGGCTTTTGTTAATAAGTAACAAAATTGAATTCCATATATTTTTGTCCCTTCCCTGTATTCTGGTGAAGAAGATCATAAAATTACCTGCAAGGGAAGGAACAGAAGATGGAGAAAGTGTTCAGGCTCTGTGTGGCTCTGACTCTACACTCACCCTCAGAATACTTTGACGCTGACCATGTTCAACTCTTAGCTCCTGTAGGTTAGTGGAAGGAACAAAATAATACTGTATGAAAAGTAAGAATAAAATAAATAGTACATTGTTTTAATTATTATAGTTTTAATTAAAGCAAATAATTTGAGGTGTGGTAGCTAAATACAAATTACAGAGAGGTGATGTTGATAATAAAAACATTTAAAGAAATCTCAAAGAATAAAAAGTATTTTCTTATGGTTGAGACTTTTAAGAAAACAGTTTTTGTATATCAAATTGCTCATAGAAGACCACTGAAATAAAATACTGTTCTTTGGATTTGTTTTTAAAAATTAAAATCATGTAAGCTTGACTGAAACATTTCAGTTTTTCAGACTATTCGTTTTTCTCACGTGTAGCATCTTTCTAGATCTCACGTGTAGCATCCTTCTAGAAGCTCTAGGGATGTTTCCTAGGAAGCTGTCAGACTCTCCTAGTAAATATTGCTGTTAGATTGTGACCACCTGCTGTGTGGGAGTCAGAGAATTAACCCCACAGTGCCGGGTGCAGACGTCTGTTGGATTATCGCAACACTTATGTGTGTACGTGTGTGCGCAAGTTAAACTGTGACAAAAGATGCGAAGGTTGTTAAACAGGATTGCACACACTTTCTCCTTTTGTATCGCGGCTTGTCGTTAAGTGTTCCTTTCTCTCCTTGCTTCATCGGTATAGCCTTAAATGATGCCAAGGCTTATTTTCCTTCATGTTGTGAGGTCCATAGTTCCTAATTAAATATCAATAAATTTATTTTACCTAGTAAATAGTCTTAGTTTTATTAGTGTCATCTAAAGATAGATGAAAAGAAAGGAAGAAAATCGGAGGTTAAGTGCTCAGGAGGGGTTCCCCGTGTGTCCTCTGCCTCGTCCCCTCTGAGAGCTGTGTCATATTTCCTCCCATCGCAGTGGCTCACGTCTCAGCATTCTGTGCTTTTTCCCAACATCAGTCACAGTCGTAACTATTTCCCTGCTGGACAGTTGGCTCCAGGGGGGACTGTGCAGAGAACTGCCTGACCCAGTGCCTTTGCTTCTTGGTTAACGTCAACTTTCTTGCCTGTTGCACTTGCCTGAGGTCAGTTAGGAAGTGGCGTGGGACGAGGACAGGCACTCTGATCTTTTGCTGTAAAGCCTGATATGCCTATTCTGCACTCTCAAGCCTTGGATTCATTTTAGGTCAAGTTGTTCTGCTTATTTACAGGTAAGTCTCAACATAGAGGTGTCTTTTAAACTTTAGAAATGGCTGAAGTTACAGAAGGCTGCAGAAGAATTATTGTTAGGATTGCATATGTAGTCATTAAGTTTCACTCTTTATTTTGACTGGTGACTCCATTTAAAAAAAAATTGAAAGCTACATAGTTTTAGTCATGCATTCAAAGTTATGGGAGTTGGTGTGACTCCCTCTTAGGCTATCCTGCATCCTAAACATTATCATTTACTTTGGTATAATGGCTTCATTCTGCTTGTTTCTGTTTTGATCTGTGGATTTCTCATCCATCTTTTTTGTTGTGGCTTTCATTTGGGATTTATTGATTGGGGAAACTGGGTCATTTGGTTTCTCATAGTCTGGCTTTTGAGGATCGCAGCTCTGTGGTCCAGTTTGACCTGCTGCTCAATCCTCTGTATTTCCCGGAAATTGATGGTTGGTCCAGAGGCTGTGGGGTGGGTCAAGGCTGTTGCACAGGCTGCGGAAAGTTGTGTTTTCAGGAGGCACACGTGTCAGTTATCTCGTTTTGTGATATATGTAGCTATTGATGCTAGATCCAGTAATTCATTAAGAATTGCAAAATGGTGGTAATCTAATTTTCTTTCCTTTGCTAACTGGAATGCCTCTGTAAGGACATAGGCTTCCCATTATCTGCTATTTGGTTATGCTGTGGTATGGTTCACATGGGAAAAGTAGGAGAAGTGTTTAATTCCTTCTCTTTATGTACTTACCAGTTTTCAAAATAGCATCCTTCAGTGGTAACCAGCTAGGTTTTTTCTTTTAGTTGTCATTTTTTGACAAAATCCTTTCTGATGCTGAGGTTTTCCCATCTTTGACCAGTGGGGGCCTCTGTGTTGGATCCCAAAGTTTGTTCCTGCTTTCTCGGGTGACAAGGTTTAAGGCCCATTTTGTACACATCCTAAACCACTGCTTTCTTCCAAGGGCTCCGGTTTCTTTTAGTTTGAAATTGTATTTCAAGAGTACTTTCTGGCCACTCCGAGTTGCTACTGTGTTGTCTCTCTAGGCCTTGGAATGGACAGAGTTAGGAAATCAATATACTTTTAAAAGATAAAAACACCTCATTAATTCATACTGATATTTTCCATTGAAATTTATGGCTACTGGGTTTTATGTATCTCTTCTATCTAAATCTTACCTCCTCTCTGACATGGTGAGAATTGTGGATATCATGAACAATAAAATTTTAGAATATCATATAATTAGTCAATATTTTATGCAACATTATATACACAGCTATCTGAGAATAAGAAACAAAATTATATTATATATAGTTAAGATTATATTACTATTATATATATTTAGTTTATATTATTTGAGGCCTGTCTTAGTGTGTTCAGTCTTCTTTTCCTGTCTTCTGTTTGTAATTTTCAATTGAATTCTTTTCATCTTTTTTCTTTTTGATTTTTAATTTTTTCATTCTTTGCAACTTATGTTTATCTGATATTATCTGCTGTATAATCACTCTTGTGTAGCTTCTAGTTTAGACTTCACTTCTGAAGTGATTTCTTTTCCATTTACTTCAAATGTTTAACCCATTCCTGAGTTTTTCTAATTCTGATTTACAGCATTCCTATTATATCATTTTCTTAATGTCTTTTCTCATTTCTTGAAACAGTGGATCCTGGTTTTCTTCTGTTTTGCAGGCATATCTTTCTGACATGCCTTCATCTAAGGGTGTCACTCTGTCCTGTGAGCTGCAGTCCTTCCTGTTGTCATTCTGGTGTGAAAATCTGTTTTCCCAAACTTGTAGCAGGTAGAAGTGGGTCTGAATCCTTTTACTAGATTTATGGCTCTAATGCTCTTCTTATGCCAGTTTTGTGAAGTGCTAAAAATATGGCCTCATATTTCTTGAGATTTCCTAGGTTTTTCTCTATCTTTCCCCCATTTTTCCTTGAACCACCCTTTCTTATAGTAAAGGTCTTTTTAACTGACTCCAGTAGTATTTGATATTTTAATTCCTCACACTTATCTATAATGTGGGGCTTTGTCCTGGAAGGGAGCTTTGCCTAATTTTGGGTGTTCAGAGGACTGTCGTGTTCCAGCTCCTGAGGACTTTACCATGGATCCGTGCGTTACTGTGAATCGTCTCACGTGAGGATGTCTCACCCTGTCCATTGCAGTTGCAAGGTTGGTCCTCCTGTACTCAGCTCCCCTAGATTCCCCACTGTGTCCCTCCTTGTCCTCCATAGCTGTCAGTACTGATTGCAGATCAGTAGCTCTTGCAGATTTGTCCTGACTGCTCAAATTTTGGGATTCACAGGACTCCTTATCACTTAATTTTTTTGGTACTGTATATGTTGTCCCAGGGCCTTTTGCTTTCTTTTGTTTGCTTCTCTTCCAGTAACTCTGTCTAGGAGGTTCAGGGGCGAGTTTAAAACTGTTACCTCCACCATCTTCCCAGCTGACAACAATCTTGTGATTTATCTTTAAAAAAAAAAAAATTTGTTGCTAAAGGCACTGGATATTTTCTGAAGTTCAAAAGCAGAGCTAAAAGCAATAAAAAAAAAATCCCTTTTAGCAGAAACAAACCCAAGGCATGTTCTTCATGTTTGTATATAACACTGGACACCTCAAAATCCACAGCAATCTCATCAAATACAGGATCCTGAATGTTGTAAGACTTACATTGCAATTTTAAAAGGAAATTCCATGAGTAGAATTTGTGGCCTTTTAAAGTAGTTAAGCCTCAGATCCTCATAATTGGTTGAACTCTTAGGAACTAATAATAATCTTTTTTTTTTTTTTTTTTTGAGACAGAGTCTCACTGTGTTGCCTGGGCTAGAGTGAGTGCCGTGGTATCAGCCTAGCTCACAGCAACCTCAAACTCCTGGGCTTAAGCAATCCTACTGCCTCAGCTTCCCGAGTAGCTGGGACTACAGACATGCGCCACCATGCCCGGCTAATTGGAACTAATAATAATCTTCTTATCTCAATAAAAAAATAGGAGAATGTATCTGTGTTCATTCTAGATGTTTATTCCACCTAAGTATGATGATATCCAACATTCAGAGTTCATAGCAGTACCTGTCCATGATACCTCCCCAGGAAAGAGTGTTCTGAGTCCTTTTTACCATTTTCTTTTAATTTTCCTTTTTTAAAAGAACTGCTAGTGCTGTATCCAAGAAAGTAGGAAAGGTGCTGTAAGTTACAGAATCACTGCTGAGATTTATTCAATAATTCAAATCTTTAAAAATATATACCAAAGGGAAACTTCTTTCACAAGTTTTATTATTTTGCTATGGAAAGTATTTTTACTAAAAAGATCAATCTGAGCTCAAAATACATATCTGGGATTAAGTCTGATGTTTTGATTAATGGTGAAGCTGTCCCTCTGATTTACAGCTCATGTTTATAAATTAATGATAACATAAATTCTATAGATGACTTCATTTGGGAACTAAATAAGCATGAATTTTGGCCTCTCAGTAAAAACGTTTTACATTTCTAGAAATGGAAGGATGTCTTCTAATGTTTAATCATCGTAAAATTGAAACAATTGAGTCATTTTATTATTAAAAAAGGAAATACAGTAGTCAGTTGAAGGTTGTATGAAGATACCCATGATAATAGTAGTCCTCTTTTCAGTTTAAATGTCTGTAAACACTATAGTTGTCACATGAATTCATCACTTTTATGTAATTTGGATAGGTGTCATTAAAGCTTTGAAATACTCAGTTACTTAACATTTCTATTAAATATTTATAAAATATTTTTATGCTTCAGATGATGCCCTTGTTTTACAGATTTCCAGTCAAGATGTAAAGGGTGAAGAATCAAAGAACAAAGAATCAGTAACAAGTGAAATTTAAGCCTTCAGTCATGCAGATTCCTAATATGATTCATAACTCATTGTCATGTTATTTCTCTAAATGCCATGTATAGTTTAATGTCCAATAAAATCAAGTTACATATATCACTTGCTTTTCTTTAAACCAAACAAATTATGCACATCTAATTTGGGTAATTATAACATGGCATTAGAAGTTTATAATTATTTTAAGTAATAGTTATAGTTTAAAGACATGCTTTTGAAACAGATATGGATTTTTTACTAGTCTCTGCTGGCATTATTAGCTAGGCAGTGTGATTGGGGAGGTTAACTTATTTTTTATTGACTACTGGGAAAAAGCAATCAAAATAGTCAACCTAGGTGTTTCCTTTCTGTCTTGAGTAACTTTGACTTTGTGTTTTTAGAGGTGATCACATTGTGACTAGCATGATTAGACTAACAGCAGATTGGTAGACTAGTCCCAATCAAGTTAATGTTTCAGAATAGGGCATCGATTAATTACATGTATTGCTTACTTTAGGGTCAAACCCAAGTTAGAAAAATGTGACCTCTGACCTCTTGTGACATGTTTGGCATTGAAATTTCTGAGTTCTCCTGGAGTTCTTCCTGTTGCTACAGACATACATAAGCCCAAACTGTAAGTCCTCTTCGTGTGTAGCTTGACTTTGAAGTTGCAACTAGGTACATATTATTTCTTTTTTTATGTATTATAATTTCACTTGTTGAAGCCCAATTTCCAGAAACTGTTTATTTAAGTTAAAGTTTGCTATGTCTCTCTCTCTTAGAATTATTAGAGAGGAGGAGAATGGCCATTCCTAAGTTACTTCTTTGTAAATAAGTTAGTTTGAAAAACTACCTGTTATTATGCTGCTTATGTAATTCCAAGGATTCTGCATGGAATTACTCATTGTATTCTCCTTTCAATCTATATGGATTTATTCTTCTTATGTATCTTATTGTGAAAGTGGATTGGCAGGTATACTTTACCACTGTTATCATTACTATTTTATTTTACCTGATAGCCTTACAGAAGAAGTAGCTAATTCTGAATAACCAAAGTCCATGGTGAGTTTTTTCCAGGAAGCCAAAATCTTCTGACATTCATCTTGCCTTGGATTGTCTAGCTGTGTTCATGTGCTTGACATTTCTTTGCAGTTCTATGAAGGAAACATACAGACAAGGCACATAGAAATGTAAACAGCTGTTAAAGAATCAGACAGTAGTACCTAGTAATAGGAGAGGGTCGTTACCACATGATGAGGGTTTATTAATTTACAACACTGGAGGCTTTGTTTGAGGGGAGAGGCACCAGGAGAGCTCGGAAGGCCTTGTGGGTGGCATGGAATTAGTCAGGCCTCAGTCGTCGGATGGGGTTTGACATGGCAGAGAGGACAGTCCAAGTAGAGGGACTGTGGGGTGTAAGGAAAGTGGATAAAAAGGCAGAGAGGTCAGACTAGGAAGGCCTTGAACGCTAGCGTTGACATTTTAATCCATAGGTAGAGGGGAATAGTGAGTGCTTTTTGAATAGAAAAATGGTAAAAATAGAACATACTCATTTTTTTCCCTCCCAGGCTAGACTGAATGGTCCCCTCAAATGTCTCTTGAGTCCATCTGCTCTTCCCTCTTCTGGGCTGAGTTTTCACTCTTGTGATTTCCTGCCTGTTCCTCCAGCCCCTGTTTTTCCACAACGTCATCTTCTCAGATCGCTCTACCATCGCAGGCCTTTCTCTCTTGCCCTCAAAGCCCACATTCCTGGGCAAAGGTGTCGCTGTCTTGGCCCGTGTCTTCCACATCACCTCCGCCGCCCCCACTCTGCTACGCTCCAGAAGCCGGAGATGTGCTTGGCAGGTCCTCAGGTCTGTGTCTCCCACACGCCACATGGGATGACCTTCCCAGACTCTTCTTCCAAATGTCATCCCTGGGAAATCTTTCCTGACACTGTTAAGCCAACCTAATTTTACCAGTTATTTTTCTAAATTTTAGGTCTGATTGTGTTCTTAAATCTTCTTTTGAATTCCCTATTGTGCATAAAGTCCAAATAATGGAGCAGGGCATTTTTATAAAGCTCTTCACAATTAGATCATAATATTTCTTCTTTTTACAACCAGCCTTTCCCCTCTCAATGTTCCATCTGATGAGACAAGTCTCAATGGCCTGAGCACTCTATAGATTTTTTTTTTTAAGAGATGGGATCTCGCTAGGTTGCCCAGCCTGGACTCGAACTCTTGGATTCAAATGATCCTCCCACCTCACCCTCCTGAGTAGCTGGGATTACAAGCATGTGCCATCATGCCTGGCTTGGATTTTTAATTTTGTATTTTTCCTTCATTAATGGACAAAATCATACCCAGTCTTTCAAGATCCAACTAAAATATCATCTCCTTTGAGATTTTGATACATTCCTCATTGTAACCAATCCTGTTCCCCTTTGTCTTTATTCTCATAGTAATAGATATAAAATTTGATTTTATTAGTTATTGAAGTCTCCTATGATCTTTGAAATATATTTCCATTTCTTTTATTGACTGTGAGAACCTTAAGAGTAGGGAATATCTCTTTTCTATTTTTGTATCTTAATGTGAAATAGTGATTGAGACATTAATACTAATATTCAGTTTCATTAACTGCAGAAGTGGTTTTAAGGAGGATTATAATAATTGGTAACATTAAATGAGCCATTATTTTGTGACAAGCACTGTGCTATATATAAGTTACTTATCTCATTTAATTTTCACAGCAACGCAGGCATGTGGTCATTACCCCCACACTGCTGAGAAGGCACTGTAGTGAGAAGGTGAAGTAGTTGCCCAAAGTCATCCAGGTTGTTGGTGGCAGAGCTAAAATTTGAAAATAGGTCCATCTAATGTTGGAGTTCAAGCTACTAAACATTTAAAATTTTTTCTTCTGGTATTTAATGGGTTTATATTTATATCTTTGCAAACTTTCAAGTTTTCAAAACATGATTATCTCCATGGTACTTACATATTATCTCATTTCATCCTCACAGCTGTGAGTTAAAACTAGCCCCACTTTATAGGTGAAGAATGCAGCTCTCAGTAAATTATTTGTCCCAGGTTAAGTGTTAGAATTAAGAAGAACCTAGTGCTTCAGAATATATTCTAGAATTTTAAAATTAACTCCATTTGATACAGAATCTATAAAGATGCTGTTTAGGTTTTGAAGTTTAACACTTTTTGTTCAATGCAATTTTAAAGTAAAATATTTGTTTGCCATGAAATATTACATTTCTAAACGTAACATAACCATATAATAGGATAGTCGGAAAATAGAAAAACGGAAAAATAACCACCTGTAATTTCTCTACCCAAATTCAACTAAGGTACTCATTTTGATGTTGTTCTTTCTAGTCATTTTCTGTATATGTATGTGTTGTCTCAGCATGGCTGAGTCGTCCTCCATGTTGTCGCGTGGCCACCGCAACATGTGATGGTGGCACGGGGCTCCCCCTGGTAAGACGGCACCTCCCCATACCTGGGAGGGAGGAGAAGCGAGGTGAACAAGCACTTGTTATGAGGTTTGCATTATCTCATTTACCCACAACACAGCCACATGGCACTGGCTTTAATGATTGTCTAGGTGCGCAGGTGGAGATGCGGGCGGAGTGAGGGCTTCTCCTGCCGTACAGCGGCCGCTGTGCACAGGGGACCCGCAGACTCCAGAGGCCTCGCCTCCCCCGGGCGCTCACGTGGCTGCCGCATCTTCTATTAAGTTCTCGTAACAAAGCTCCGTGCTCCAGCTGCACAAATAAATAGTGGGGTGAAAGCTCAGAGGGGTAACCTATACCAAGGAGCAGGAATTCCTTTTGTAGGACTAAGGGCAAGGGACTGGGCACTTTACGTGCATTACCTCATCTGGCTCTGTCTACAACCCTGAGGTGAGTGTCCTCTGCCTTTTTCATCACGGTGCCATCACCGTCGCATGCTAGGATAACCTGGGTGTTTTCACCATGCTCCGTGTCCCCTCGCATCATACCCTTGCCTCGTGCTTTGAATTATTTCCCTACTGTGGACACGCAGGTGAGTGTCTCTGGCTTCCTTCCAGCACAGATAACTGTTCATTGCCCCAGCTCTTCACGACCACTCACTGGGATGTAGGTCCAGAAAGAATTCCTCTGTGGTGATGCCATACGCATATGGGTACTTAATTTGACTAAGCTCTTAAGAAAGGATGCCTCAGTCTACAAGTTCGGTAGCGCTGTGCACATTGGGTTTTGTTTTCCTGTACATCTGCATATACTGGACGTTCACTTGCCCCAATTTTGTCATTCAGAGGGATGTTTTAATTTGCATTTCTGTATTTGGTTTAGGCAGCTCATGGTGTTCTTATATGGTTCTGGGCTTCCTTTGCTGCGGGTGCCTGTTACTGCCTTCTGCCCATTTCCCACTGGGATTGCTGTCTTTTCCTGTTGACTTCCAGAAGCTCTTGTTACACTGGACAATAATTCCTTTATAGGTTTTATGGTTTGTAAATGTTTTCTCTGTCATCTGTTTATTAATTTTTTCCATAGTTTTCTTTACTGAACAGAAACTTCTAATATGGATGTGATCAAATTCAGTCTAGTTTGCCTACTGTTTTATGCTTTTGAAATTTTATTTAAGAAGTCCTTAAGGCAACAAGAATATTCCCTACATTTTCCTTTACTAACTTTATAGTTTTACCTTTCATAGGTCTTTAAACCATCTGTAGTTATCTTTTTATGTGTTAGGTAAGGATCTACCTTACTTTATTGTTTGTTGTGAGTCTACCTTCTTCTTTAGACTTTAAACTTAAAAGTCTTAAGAACTCTTGTGGGAGATACTTTAGGGGCCCCTGTAGCAGACCATGTGGTTGAATTGCTTGTTGGCAGTGCCATAGTGTTCTTTGCCCTCTGCCGTGAAACCTCTTCCCACCGGTGTGTGGTCTCTGTGAGGTAGGGGTCTCTGTCGCGTGTGGCTGGCATGTGGCCCTCACCCAGCTGTCTCCAGCAGTGTTTGTTACATGCTGGGTGCACGTGAGCTCTTTTCCTGCAGCCAGTTTGTCCTTCTGAGAGAAAGCTTGAAAATGTTAATAGACCGAGACTAATGCTAATATTGCTCTCCTATTAACTGGCTGTGTTTTCTCGAGGAAGTCATTTTTCTTACTTTGTCTGTAAATCAGTGCCTCTGTGTCACCACCATCTCATTCAAGATACAGGAAGTTCCCTGTGCTCCTGTGTGGCCAGCCCACCCTGCCCTCCAGCCCCACTCCATCACCAATTGGCTGTCACAGTGATGAGCTTTGCCTGCTTTGGAATTTTATATAAGTGGAATTATACAGTGTATTACTTTTCATGATTGGCTTTTTTGATCAACATGTTTTGAGATTCATCTGCTTAAGGATGTTGGTGGTTCATTCTTTTTCATTGCTGAGTAGTAGTCCATTGTGTGCATATATATATATATATACCATGATTTTTTAAATCCGTTTAGCTGCTGAAGGGACATTTGGGGGTTATTATGACATAAGATAGAGTGTGCTTTTATGTACAGGTATAGGCGTGTATTGGGATAAATATCTAAGAGTGGAATCACTAGGCCATATGATAAATGTATGTTTAACTTTATTAGAAACAGCACAACTGTTATCCAAAGTGAAGAGTTTACATTTCCACCAGCAGTATATGAGAATTCCAAGTTTTCTACACCTGGTATTGTCCATCTTATAAAATTTGTGTCATTCCAGGGGGTTTGTTAGTGGCATCTCACAAAGTTTAAGTTTGCATTTTCCTGATGTAAGCACCTTTTAATGTGCCTATTGACCAATGATATCTTCTTTCACAAAGTGTCTGTTCAGTTCCTTTGCCCATTTCTTAGTGAGTTGGTTTATTTCAGCATTCTTACTGAAGTGTTATAGAGTTCTTCATATGTGCTGGATACGAGTTCACTGACAGATCTATATATCTGTGGTTCTAGAAGGAGATAATAGAGGAAATGAGGAAGAATCACTATTTATAGAGATATTGGGTAAAAGATACTAGTACTCAATCCAGGAAGCCCAGTGCAGAACAAATCAAAAGGATATCCACATTTAGCCATATTATAGTGAAAACTGCAGAATTTACTAGAGGGAAAGAGAAAACCTTAAATACAGACAATAGATTTTTGAAAAGACATCATTTATAAAGGTGTGGTAGTTAGACTCATGACTGACTTCTTAACTGCAGCACTGGAATTCAAATGACTGGAACAATAGCTTCAATATGTCTTGAGAGATATTAACTCTCAGCCTAGAATTACTTACCTTTCAAGTAAGAAATTGAAATAAAGGCTTTTTTAGACAAAGTCTGAGAGAAAAGAAATTCTTAATGGTTTACATTAGGTAGAAAAAAAATGATCCCAAATGAAAGTTCTGAAATGTAAGAATGAATAAGGAGCAAAGTTGATAAGTGTGGTTAAAATTAAAGCATGAACTATAAAATATAAAAATAACATTCAATTTGTGAAAAATAATTAGGCCAGAGCAACTGTAACACCAGCAGCAGAACATAGAAACAACAAAGGATCATTAGCAGCAGAACAGATAGTCATATGTTTATATAACAGGCTATTACACTACAATAAAAATAAACTGTCGCCTCACACATCAATATGGATTAATTGCAAAAATGTAATGTCAAAGAAAGGAATCAAATTACCAAAGAATACTTGGAGAATGACTCCATTTCTGTAAGGCTAAAAAACCGGCAGCACAGAGCAACGTGTTTTTAAGGAATGCACATACACAGGACCCAATGGTATGAAGACAAAAACGGGGAGATGGTTACCACAGGATTAAGGACACTGGCGGTGGTGGCGGGAGCCAGCAGGAGGGGCCTATCCAAGGAGCTTCTGCTCTTTCTCAGGCGAGGTGCTGGTTTCTCTGGTGTTTCTTTTATTCTTCAAACTGCACATATTTTAAAATACTTCCTTGTATGAGTAATTTCTAAATGAAAAATTTTAAAGAAGGAGTAAGTGGATGGCACAGAAGCCTGTTGGGGAACGTGGATGATAAACAGGGGTCAGGAGGTGGGATATGTAATGAAAGGATTGATTATCCTGCCTGGTCGGATCACTGTTGTGTTGCCAGCAGAGCTTTCCTTCTGTTCCCAGATGTGCACATCTCAGTCACATTCAGGCATTGACAGCCTATTCCACTATGTTTTAGGGAACCGGTTCATTCAGTAGTAATCATCATCATTTAAGTCAACTGTTTCTTTTTAGGTATTTCTCTTTTCTTCCACTGAAGACTTTTCTATGCGAGATTATCAAACTGAAAATGATATCCTAATTACATGGAAACTACATTATTTGAATGCTGTGTGTTTTTGAACACTTGGCACTATAGAAAGAAGTGTATTTGGCTGAGTGTTGTGAGTAGAATTCTATCAAGTGTTATCAAGAGAAATTTCATACAGAATTGAAAAAGAAGGCCTAGTATTTACCATTAATTATTTTTCTCTGACAAATGGACAAAGCATATAATTTTATTGTGACCTTTTTTTTAGTTTTTATTTCAATAGATTTAGGGGGTACAAGTATTTTGGGTTACATGGATGAATTATATCATGCTGAGGTTAGGGCTTTTCAGGTACAATGTACATTATTATAATATTTTATAATTGAGTTTAAAATGAAAATAGAAATTTTAAAAATGTATATGATTTAGAAAGATGTAATTACATAATTTATTTTGAAAGAAAATCCATTCAATAAAATTAGTAGGTTATACATCATAAAGTTTGCTAATCATTGAAAGTTTGTCTTAGAGTTCTGTTAAAATAGATTGTGTACTAAGTGTTGTACAAAATACGGTTAGATTTGGTTTAGGGCTAGTAAATGTATATAATAAGAAAAACATATAACAAATATTTTCAATGGTGGAATTGAGCTTTAATGTAACATTTTGAAACATCCCATTTCATTATGAGACATTGATTAATTCCTATTCTCAACTGCTGAGGAATGGAGAAACAAAAGAGATGGGAATGTTTGCCACTGGCCAAGAATGAGACTGGCGCTGTCACCAGTGCTGTCGGTGCAAGACGCAAGCCACACAGCACAGGAAGCAGGGTCCCCATCATCCTGAAGGAAGAATAAAATTCGGTTGGCTTTTAATCCATGTGTGTGCATGTGTGCACATTGTCCTCATGTGTATCAATCAGTATACACGGTATATTTTATTAGAGCTTTTGTTCCAAAAATATTTTGAGGACAATTAGAAAAGAAGATACAGAGTAAGGCTATATATATTAGAAGGGGATGAGAAGGATGAGGAAAAGAGAAATGAAGTTTAGGATCTAAAATAGAGCCAGGAGGAAACCTAATACGAGAAAGTCTTCCATGAATTCCTACACCTTGTTAAGGATGTGTCACAAATTTGGGTTTTGGTATAAAAGGGCAAGCTCAACATTTTAGTGATGGCCATAAAGCAAATTTGTTGCCCAGGTGAACCGTAGCTAGTATTCACAATGCTAAAACCAGAAAGAAATTTATCCTGAGGGTTTTCAGAAAGGTAACCATTTTCTAATTGATGGCAGAGCATAGCTAGTCAAGGTTGGGCTTTTGGGTGCGATTTTGACTAAACTGTCACTGGTTGTGTGATGAAGAGTGTCCCAGGACAGTCCTCTGCTGTTGCCTGTGCTCTTTTTCCCAACTACCAAGGAAATGGACTGTACAACTTACAGTATATTTTAGGCCTGGTGCAGTGGCTTGTGCCTATAATCCTAACACTTTGGGAAGCCAAGGAGGGAGGACTGGTTGAGGCCAGGAGTTCAAGACCAGTCTGAGCAAGAGCGAAACCCCATCTCTACTAAAATGGGAGGGGGGGAGAAAAGCCAGGTGTGGTGGCATGTGCCTGTAGTCCCAGCTACTGGAGAGCCTGAGGCAGAAGGATCACTTGAGCCTAGGAGTTTGAAGTTGCAGTGAGCTGTGGTACTAACACTGTACTGTATCCCAGGTAACACAGTGAGCTGTGGTAGTAACACTGTACTGTATCCCAGGTAACAGAGCGAGACCTTGTCTCCAAAAAAAGAAAAAGACACCCCCCCCAAATTTACAATATGTTTAATCTTCAGATATGAAACAAGTACATTATTCTTGAACCTATGGTGAGTTTTGCATCGTTACACAGATATGTCATTTTCATCAGTTGTGTCATTGTTATAGACTGGTAAGTTTTTAAAAAGTTGGTAAAACTTGGGGCTAGGTCTAATTTAATTGTGTAAAAAGATTAGAGCAAGCTATAAAATGTACAATTCATCATTACTGAAATCACAACTTAGAATTAAAAATACTTTTTATAAAATGGAACCAATGTTAATAATGTAAGTAGTGTATGTGTCACAGTAAAAACGGTTTATTTCTCCCAAATGAAAACTCTGCCTGTTATGGAAGGGATAGTTAAGTCTCTACTAGCTTTAAGATAAATAAATGTTTTACTTTTCTACTTTTAATTAATGTCACTGCATAAATAAGAGGTCAAAATCTAATGTAATTATTTGCAGTGTAACCTTTGGGACAATCATAATAGAGAAACTTTTTACAGAGAAAGTATTTGTAATGCCTTCACTATTCATGAAAGATATAATGGAAAGAAAAGGGATTTTATTGGTTAGTTAATCCCCATAAAATCTACATAATCTTTCACATATATTTTTATTTCTCTTGGGTATACACCTAAGCGTGGGAATGCTGGGTCCTACGGGAGGTAAACACTTAACTTTTTAAGACATTGCCCAACTGTTTTCCAAAGTGGTGGTTCCATTTTACATTCCTACCAGCGGTGTATGAGAGCCCCACTTTCCCCCATCCTTGCTAACATGTGTAGTCGAGACTGGCTATATAATTTGCTGGGTCTGGGGCAAAATGAAAACGCCGGGCTCCCTGTTCTAAGATCATTAAGGATTTCAAGATGAAAACAGGAGGGCATGAAACAAGGCGCAGGGCCCTCCGTGCAGGGGTTCTGTGTCACTGCACAGGTCACAGGCCTGCAAAGCCAGCCCTGCGTGGCCTGCCAGTCTCTTTCAGCCACTCGGGCAGGTGCGCAGCAATTCTCACTGTGGTGTAAGTCGCAGTTCCCCCACAACTAATGACATTGAGCATACTTACTTGTCTTCTGAGCATCTTCTTTGGTGAAGTATCTAGCCAAATTTTTTGCTCATTTTGTTATTGGGTTATTTACTTTTTATTACTGAGTTTGAGACCTATTTACATATTCCGGATACAAGTCCTTTATCAGGTACAGGCTTTGCAAATATTTCCTGCCAGTCTATGGTTGGTATTTTCACTCTAACAGTGTCTTTGGAAGAATATAAGTTTAAAACCTTGATAAAATTCTGCGTGCTCTTTCGGAAAACCATGCTTCAGGTGTTATATTTAAGACATCTTTGCCTAGCCCAAGATCACAAACATGTTCTATTTTCTTCTGGAAGTTTATAGTTTTACATTTATATTGATGGCCCAATTCGTATATGTATGAGATGTGGAATGAGTTAAATTTTTTTTTGATACACGAGTAGCCACATTTTCCTGCACACTTTATTGAAAAGACAATCCTTTTTCCCCTGCATGGCCTTTGCTCATCTGTAACACATCTGTTTTCCATGCATGAGTGAGTCTATTTCTTTTCCTTTTTTTTTTTTTTTTTTGAGACAGAGGCTTGTTCAAGTCACTGGGCTAGAGTGACATGGTGTCTGCCTAGCTCCCTGCAGCCTCTAGCTCCTGGGCTTGGGTGATCCTCCTGCCCCAGCCTCCTGAGTAGCTGGGACTGCGGGTGCCACCACCACACCTGGCTAATTTTTTTTCTATTTTTAGTAGAGACGGGGTCTCACTCTTGCTTAGGCTGGTCTCGAACTCCTGACCCCGAGTGATCCTCCCTCCTTGGCCTCCCAGAGTGCCGGGATTGTAGGAGTGAGCCACTGCGCCCGGCCAGGAGTCTGTTTCTGAACTCTCTATTTCGTTCTATTGATCTATTTGTCTTTATACCACTGTCTTGATTACCATAGCTTTATTAAAAATCCTGAAATTGAGTGGTATTAGTCCTCGAACTTTGTTCTTTTTTTTTTTTCTGGAGGACTTATTCTATGTCATTTGCATGTCCACATGAATATTAGAATCAGCTTGACAATTTCTATAACAGAGAACACTTAGATGTTGACTGGGCTTGTGCTGAATCTGCAGATCAATTTGGTCAGAACTGATGTCTGAGTGTTTTTCTGACCTGCGAAGAAAGAGTATCTCTCCCTTTGCTAAGGTCTCCTTTATTTTTACTCTGCAATGTTTACAGTTTTTATAGTACAAGTCTTTTGTAGTTTTGTCAGATTTACCTGTAAATATTTCTTTTTAAATGCTATGACAATCTAATGCCACCAGTGGTATGACAAGAGGTGGAGCCCAGGTGGCAATGTGAGCGATGGTTTCCTCCAGAGCAAATGTTCCAAGAGACAGACAGTGGAAGCTGCTGGTTTCATGAGTCCTGGGCCTGGAAGCTGATACCGTGTCATTTCCACCATGTTCCATTCACCAAACACGTCCTGTATATTTTCTCTTCATCTCATCAGCTCTTTGCTCTGTTTTCTTGTATGACTTCATTTGCATGGAGTATTTTTTCATTCTTATTTCCTTTGTGGCCCATTAGCTATAACTTTTTGTTTTACTGTTTTAGTTATTTAGCTTTAGGGCATGGTTTAGTTCTTTGTGTGGGCACCTGTCCTGTGCAGCATAGGATACGAAACAATACCGTTGGTTTCTACCTTCCAGTGATATGACACCACTTTCTGTGCCGCGTAAGAGCCCTACAGAATGCTCCACACTTCCATCGCTTCCCCTCGGCTCTCTATGGTATTGTCATACATGTTACTTACACATGTGTTATACACCGCAATTTCATTATTGTTATTTTTGTTTAAAGAGTCAATTATCTTTTAAAGACGTTTTAAAAAGAAAAAAAGTCACATACTACCCATTTGGTTACCATGGGCAGATCTCTAAACATAATCTCATCTGGTATCATTTTTCTCCTGCCTAAAGTACGTCTAACATTTCTTGCATTTTAAGAGTGTGTTGCTGATTGATTCTTTCAGCTTTTATGTATCTTAAAAAGTATTTACTTTAAACCTATTTTTCTTCTGATATACACAATTTGCCACTGTAACCATTTGTAAGTGTAGTCCACTGGCGTGAAGTAAATTCACAATGCTGTGCAACCATCATCAATATATATTTCCAATTTTCTCATCATACCAACCGGAAGCTCTGTAACCATTAGGCGATAACTCCCATTTCCCCTGCCCTCAGCCCCGGGTAACCTCTAACATACTTTGTCTGTATGAATCTGCCTATTCTAGATATTTCAAAGAAGTGGAATCATATGGTATTTGTCCTTTTATGCCTGGCTTATTTCATTTATCATGATGCTTCCAAGATTCACCCATGCTGTAGCAGGTGTCATATAACTCCATTCCTTTTCATGGCTGAGTAATATTCCTCTGTGTGTACTTGCCACATTTTCTTTATCCATTTATCATCTGTTGATGGACATTTAGGTTGTTTCTGCCTTTTGGTTAGCGTGAATGCAGTTGCTATGAACATTAGTATGCAAATGTAAGTTTGAATCTCTGTTCTGAATTCTTTTGGTTACACACCTGTAATTGGACTTGCTGGGTCATACGGTAATTCTATGCTTAACCTTTTGAGGAACCACCAAAGTGTTTCAACAATAGCTGCACCATTTTTCACTCTCATCAGCAATATATGCGGGTTCCAGTTTCTCACAGGCGAGGGGGATGGAGGGATGGGATGGAAGATGCCTGGGCTGGGCGTCGGTACCCAGTGTTCCCTCCTGGTCTTAGATCAGGCTCCTCATCTTCTTGGCCATTGGAGCAGGGCTGCTCCCCATACCCACTGTGGCAGTCCCCTGGAGTCCCCCAGGCTTCACCAAGCAGCGCCCAGGTGACAGGTCCCCAACAACCCCCTTGGACACGCTCAGACACTCCGGGGCCTTCAACAATTAGAAGCCTGCCCTCTGCCGGCTGCTCAGTGAAACAGACCCCAGGACCCAGCAACAGAAACAGGAACGCGCAGGCGGGGCTCTAGCGAGGCGGAGTCTGCGCTCCACTGCCGGCTGGGGCGGAGCTTCCGCTCCACTGCCGGCTGTGGTCGCGGCACTTCCGGCTTCTGAGGGAAAGAAGCCGAGGCTGGGGCTGAGCCCGGAGCCCCAGCGCTGGCTCAGCCTGGGGGCGGGCTCCGGTCCGGCCACCGCCGCACCCGGGGCAGAGGCTGCGCCCGAGGATCGGGCCGGCTCAGCCACGGTGAGGGAGCGGGGCCCGCCCAAGCCGTAGCCGCCGCCCCCGCGTGCCTGTCGCTCCCTGGCTCAGGCATCCCCCTCAGGCTCCTGCCTTCGCCCAGAGCCCCTTGCTACCACCCGCTCGGTGTCCAGTTCCCCCTTCCCCGTGCAGCCCATTTACCTGCTGGGGTAAAGCCCTGTAGGTGGCACCGCCTTAACCTCCCTTCTTCCCAGTGACAGCCTTTCCACGTTCCGCTGCCACACTTGTCCCCATCTCCTTCTCCAGGCTTCAGGGGTCTAAGCAGGAACAATTTGAGGACTGTCTCTTCCCAGGAACTGCAGGGTGGGCAGATGGGGATTTGTAGTTTTCATCTTCCTTTTGTGTTTGGAGAAAGGGGAGCTTGGAGGCGTTGAAGAGAGCCTGGAAGCCTTGTTACCTACTGTCACGGCAAAACCCAAGAGATGGTGTGTTACAGCGTGATAAAGAGAGGGCCGAAAAAGTAGCTAAAAAATATTTTGATTTATTTTTTTTTAATTTTGAGCATCTTTTAGTGGGGAGATACAGCTTCGGAAATTTAAAACTATTTATTTACAGGCTTGACTATTGTAACTTAGAAAAAAATGATTTTTTTTTTTCTTGGAGGCAGAGACCAAGGGCATTTGAGAACTGACAATGACCTTGCTTTGCAGTCAGATTGTGACAGCCTCTTTAATACCTTCCAAAGGGTGTGTATGTTTTGCCTTCTCTGCTTTAGCTGGGAAAACCTTATATTTGCAAATTTTCTCCTTCCTGTTTCAAAATAGCTTGAGATTTCAGTTGCTTTTTTTTTTCATTGAGTTGGATTACACGTGGTTTGCTGTACATTTATTAAAAACATTGCTCCATAATATGCAACAAGCTAAATCTTGGTCTCCTAGAGGGACAGACATTCTAGTCAATAATCATATTCTCATAGAATGTTAGTCATTTCCTATTTTCCCTCCATCTGTTCTTTAGGAAAATAGATTACTATAAAATCGTTTAATCTATGAACTTTCCCTAACTCACTGGCTCCTGCATTTTTAGGTTGTCATTTTCCTGTGTCTGTCTCCTTGGCTTTCACAGCCCATCACCCTGTTATTGTGTGCTGACCTCTTTCTCTTTGTGGAATATGAGTTCCTATGGCAGCAGCTGTGCCTTAGTCCTCCTATTCCTAGTGCTGAGGCCAACTAGGTGATTGAATGATTTACTTTATTGTCTCATTTTCCCTCCTGACAAGTATAATCTTAAACTGAAATTTGAGGCAACTGGACTACTCAGAGTGAGTTTGAGAATCTTATTTTTGGTGCAAAAAGAAATTTTAGTGAGATATAATGATACTCTATTCAGAATAACAAGCCATCCTCCCTAAGACATGAACTAGCTAGGTTTTTGAAGTGTAAGCCCTTTGGTTTTTAATAAAAGTATAAGTAATGAGGAGGAGTTACGTTACTCCTATTTGGGTATTTAGGGCCCCAAAGTGTCATTTGGGCTGGGCCTGAAAGACAAATAGGATTTATCTAGATCATTTTGGGAAGAGAAAGAATGCTGCATTGTGAATGTGAGTACAAAGTGCTAAGGAATTAGGATGCATTGTAGGAAGCAGGATTACCATTACATAGCATGGAAGGATGCAAGAAAGAAGATATATACTAGGAAATGAAGCTAGAAAGATACTATCTTAGTCCATTTAGGCTATGGTAGCAAATGCCATAAAATCCTTGTAAACAAAAGAAACAATTTTAGGATAAAAAGACAAGGGAGAAGACCCTTTAGGATGCACCTCCAAATCTAAGTTAGGATCCCAAACAACAATTCCTAGGAAAAGAACCAGCTCAGAACCATCAACCAAAAACGGTGCTCGGGACGACCCACCAGTCCCACCGGAGAAGAAGCTCGGAGTCAGAAGGTCCAAAGGGGCCATGCCGGTACTCGGTGCCGACTTCGGGCTACTGAGTCTTCGGTGGTCCTGACTCTTCCCTGAGCCCCGAGCCCCACGCCCGGGCATCAATCTCGTCAACGGAAAACAAACCAAACTCTGTAACATAATATGAAAGAGATTTAATCTGAGCCAAATTTGAGGCTCATGACCCGGAACCATGCCCAAGAGGCCTTGAGCAAGTGGACTCGCTGTGGCCGGTATGTTCTACTTTGGTTTTATACATTTCAGGGAGAACAGGGGTCATAGGTAAAGTCATAAATCAATATGTGGGAGGCACACATCGGTTTGGCCCAAAGAGGTGGGCCATCTGGAAGTGGGCGGGAGCTCACAGGTTATAGGCGGCGGCAGCGGTGTGTGTGTGTGGGGGGGGTGAGCCTCAAAACTTTATTTTAGTTCACAAGTCCCCCCCTTTTGGCCAAGATACATCAGAGAGATGGCATCTATGGCAAAACCTTTATGACCTTTAACTTTCACATCCACTTAATTTTTAATGACCATTGACATATTGAAGTTTAGTTTCAAAGATCAGTGAATTAGACAAAATCATCTTTTCAGAAAATACTTATATCTTATGATATTTTCATTAAAAAATTTTGTATGGAATTATTTTCCTTTCATCTACAAGTTTTAATTACATACATATACAGATGATCACGTCAACTCTTAGAAAAACCTAGAAAGTTAAAGTAACTTTGAAGTGTTAATGTCGCCCATTTTATTGGCATTCCTAAATACAAAGATAACAAGGTATAAGCTTTAAACTTATGTTTAAGAACTAATGTTGTAGTATTTTACCTTATAAACGATCCAAACATTTTATGATTATCTCTTTTAAATTAACATAATGACTTTAAGATTCTCAATTATAGGAAAATTTTATTCATTTGTATTTACCTACTTTATCTTATCTATTCATTTACCTTAGCGGTTTACGTAGATTCTAGCTATTCATTTAAGTTACTTTTCTGTTTGCCATTTTTGTACCCTGTAAATTGGATCTGTAACACAGAACAGGGATTAAAATATAGTTTAAGTTATTGGCTTTTCAATCTTAAACTCGCAAATCTTACCAAAAAAAGCAAGTAAGTCCTTCAGTAAGACTTAGTAAACAAATATGACATCACTTTTAAATGCTATAAATGTAGTAGATGTTTTAGATCCTTCCAAAATGTCACGTCCTGAAACAGAATTTATTGACATCAAAGTGTCTCTGGTCCCCAAAGTCTGGGAGCAAATGCCCCCAAAATGTCCCCGTGAAGACCAGTTGAGAATTTACTGCCGAGAAGGTTACTAGGAGAAAGGAATGAAACTTATGCATGCACACCTTCAGAACGAACACTCAAAGGTGCAGGGGAAACTGTCCGTTATTTATGTTGAAAGCATGGACAGCGCAGTAGAAATGACTGGCCCAAAAGGGGGTGCGCTCATTCTAACAGGCCGAGTGGCAGAACCAGCAAGGCTTTTATATTTAGAATCTGCTTGGCCTCTGCCCTTTCTGGCATGGGGTTTTATGGTAAAACAAAGAAAGAAAAAAGCAGGTCAGATAATTACTTCAGGGCCATTTTACATAGACTGAGTTTGGGTTTTAAGTCTAGCTTTTGAAGAACAGGAGTTGTTTAAAAAAAAAAAAGTGTGCTCTCCTTGATTCTAACGGATGCTAATTGCTTCTGGAAATATGGCTTGCTGACCTAGCTTAAGTGAAGCCGAGATGGACTCGACAGGCCGGGGGGAGATAACTGTAAGTTACTTCCTGATAAAGGGCTGGAGAGTCCCTGGACCTTCCAACCAATTAACCAGATAAGAAGGGCAAGGCGTAATCAGAAGCCGGTCCTGCAACTTAAAAACCAACCAATCAAAAGCCAGTCCCACGGCTTGAAAACCAACCAATCAGGAGCCAAGACAATCAGCCACTTTTGAAGGAGCAAATGAATTAAGGGAGGGAGGGGGGATGGTATACCCCGTGCATGTAATCTGCTGAAAAGTACAGAAGACATTCACCCCCCCTGAGCAGGGTCCCTGCCCAGGGAAAGAGACCACTGCGTTGGTGCTCGGGGCTTGGACCCCAGCTCAAGCTAGTCAATAAAACTCCTTTGCCTTTTTGCAGCCTCAGTGACTCTTTCTGTTCCTGGGGATGAGGGGAACCAGCTTTAACACTTTCAAAAAAAAGGGCTTCTGGTTTTTATGGCCAGCTTCAGGGAGGGATTGGTATAAGAGGCAAGCACACGAGGCAAGGTCAGAACATTTTTGCTGCTGAAGCATTCGTTTTAAGTTTTCTGAATCCCATATCAACATAAGATCACCTGAGTGTAGACTGAGAGAGAAGAAAAAAAAAAAAAATTCTCAGTGCCAGTCCCCAGCACCTCAAACAATGCTACAAAGAAGTAGCATGCTTTTTCCATGAGGATCAAGATTAAGTTGTCTGGAAAAGAATCCAAATGGTCTCAGAACAATTCTTTTTTGGGGGGAGGGTGTACTTGAGTACCCACAATATTTATAAAGAGTAAGACTGTTTTGAGATCCTCTGGATTGTAATCATCATTCACTTTTCATCTTAAAATAAATGACTACACAAAAATTAATAATTTACAAACATTTTCCCCAGGCACAAACTTTGTTACACCCACATAATGTACACATAACTGGCTCGCTTGAAAAGAGTGGGACAAAAATGGACGAGACCAAGGGAAAACCGAAGCTTTCAATTTAAGCTCTTCTAACCACAACTTGTAGGACAACTCTGAGTCCCTGAGGGTCGGGTTAACATTACATGACAGTGCATTTAGAAACACCTTCTGTGTACCTCTCTCTATAGACGCTGAATCAGTGGAGGTAAACTCTATCTGCCATTAGGGTTAAAAGACGAAAATGGAAATATTTTCATAAACCTTTGAACAATAACTGGCATCAGGATCTACACGTAGCCTTTCCATTGTAAATGCCGTAAAGAATGAGTTATCTGGACATCAACAGAAAAACTTAGCAGGGTTTAGACTAGCCAGAAAAGAAGAGAGAGAAATAGCTCGAGACACTTCAACTCTATAGCGAGGTAGGTCGACCGTTTCTGCTCTGAATTTTCCTGGATGTCATTTGCCCTTTCGTAAAAACTTGTGCACAAGCATTAGCTATAACCAGCTGGAGCCCTAGCAGCACCTGGCATGCCTTCCACTCTTTTCATTTCCAGAACTACTTGCAAGTAGAGGCACCACACACCACCTGCGGTGCCCCATGGGGGTCATTCTCCCTTGTCTTACCTCAATTTTAAAGGATGTCCCATTTTTTCTTTAAAAGAAGCAACCGAACTGTAACACGGGGTTTGGTGTCGTGGATCAGAGTGTGCTGCTTGTGGGTGGGGCTCCTCAAGGTCTCACCACTGAGTCGCTCCCACCCTCTTAGGTGTCTCAGGTTTCTCTCTCTGAGGTCTAGCACCTCCGAGAGGGCTCCAAACGCTGAGTGATCAGCTCTTATGTGCGTTTCCTGGAAGAGCCTTCTTTTAATTGTGTGTGTGGGGGGTCCCTATGGGGCCACTCGCGCTTCGGGGAATCGCACCAGGCAACTCCCACCCGGGACCCCGGTTGCCCGGGTCTCCCAAGGCTGGGAGGAGTAAGGTTGCCCCTTCTCTTCGGAGCTGAGGAACTCAGTCTCTCATTTATCTACCAACAAGACAGTTCAGTTTCCTCTTTCAAAAATGCACAGCAAAGCCAACTGAGATTAATTTTAGGATAAAAAGACAAGGGAGAAGACCCTTTAGGATGCACCTCCAAATCTAAGTTAGGATCCCAAACAACAATTCCTAGGAAAAGAACCGGCTCAGAGTAAACCAAGACCATCAACCAAAAATGGCGCTCAGGACGACACACCAGTCCCCCACCAAAGGAGAAGCTCCGAGTCGGAGGGCCCAAAGGGGCTGTGCCGGTACCGGGCGCCGTGTTCGGGCTACTACTTCGGTGGTCCTGAGTCTTCCCCGAGCCCCACGCCCAGGCGTCAATCTTGTCAATGGAAAAGAAACCAAACTCCATAACATAATTTGAAAGAGATTTAATCTGAGCCAAATTTGAGGCTCATGACCTTGAACCACGCCCAAGAGGCCTCTAGGTAAAGTCATAAATCAATACGTGGCAGGTACACATCCCTTTGGCCTGAAGAGGTGTGCCATCTGGAAGAAGGGGCTTGCAGGTTATAGGCAGCGGTGGCAGTGTTGGGGGAGGGTGAGCCTCAAAATTTTATTTTAGTTTGCAAGTCCCCCCTTTTGGCCAAGATATGTCAGAGAGACGGCATCTATGGCCAAACTTTTATGACCTTTAACTTTCAATTCCACTTAATTTTTAATGACCATTGACATACTGAAGTTTACTTTCAAAGATCAGTGAATTAGACAAAATCATCTTTTCACAAAATACTATATCTTATGATATTTTCATTAAAAAATTTTGTATGGAATTATTTTCCTTTCATCTACAAGTTTTAATTACATACATATACAGATGATCACGTCAACTCTTAGAAAAACCTAGAAAGTTAAAGTAACTTTGAAGTGTTAGTCGCCCATTTTGAATTGGCCCATTGGCATTTCTAAATACAAAGATAACAAGGTATAAGCTTTAAGCTTATGTTTAAGAACCAATGTTGTAGTCTTTTACCTTATAAACAATCCAAACAATTTATGAGTATCTCTTTTAAATTAACATAATGACTTCAAGATTTTAAAAAATAGGAAAATTTTATTCATTTGTATTTACCTACTTTATCTTATCTATTCATTTACCTTAGCAGTTTACGTAGATTCCAGCTATTCGTTTAAGTTACTTTTCTGTTTGCCATTTTTGTACCCTGTAAATTAGATCTGTAACATGGAACAAGGAGAAAAATATCATTTAAGTTACTGGCTTTTCAATCTTAAACTCGTAAATTTTATGGAGAAAAGCAAGTAAGTCCTTCAGTAACAATTAGTAAACAAATATGACATCACTTTTAAATGTTATAAACGTAGTAGACGTTTTAGAACATCCCATCAGTTCGTTAGATCCTTCCAAAACGTCACGTCCCAAAACAGAATTTATTGACATCACAGGGATCAAAGTCTCTCTGGTCCCCAAAGTCTGGGAGCAAGGCCCAAAAAGGTCCCCGTGAAGACCTGTTAAGAATTTACTGCCGAGAAGGTTACTAGGAGAAAGGATTAAAACTTATGCATGCACACCTTCAGAACGTACACTCAAAGGTGCAGGGGAAACTGTCCATTATTTATGTTGAAAGCATGGACAGTGCAGTAGAAATGACTGGCCCAAAAGGGGGTGCGCTCATTCTAACAGCCCGATCGGCAGAACCAGCAAGGCTTTTACATTTAGATTCTGCTCGGCCTCTCTCCAGTGTGCCTTCCTCCCTTCTGGGCGGAAGGCCCTTTCTGGCATGGGGTTTTACAGTAAAACAAAGTAAGAACAAACCAGGTCAGATAATTACTTCATGGCCATTTTACATAGACTAAGTTTGGGTTTTGAGGCTAGCTTTCAGAAAAATAGGGGTTCTGCGTTGTACGACCTGCCTTGGGTAGAAGGATTCTGGTTTTTATGGCTGGCTTCAGGGAGGGATTGGTACAAGAGGCAGGCAGACAAGGCAAGGTCAGAATGTTTTTGATCGTGAAGCCTTCGTTTTAAGTTTTCTGAATCCGATATCAACATGAGATCACCTGAGTGTAGGCTCAGAGAGAGACAGAGAGAGAGAGAGGGAAAAAAAAAAAACTCTCAGCGCCAGTCCTCAGCAACTCAAACAATGACACGAAGAAGTAGCATGCTTTCTCCGTGAGGATCAAGATTAAGATGTCTGGAAAACAATCTAAATGTTCTCCAAACAATTTTTTTGGGGGGGGGCTGTACACTTGAGTACACGCAATATTCATAAAGAGTAACACTGTTTTGAGATTCTCTGCATCGTAATCATGATTCACTTTTCATCTTAAAATAAATGACTACACAAAAATTAATAATTTACAAACGTTTTCCCCAGGCATAAACTTTGTCACACCCACATAATGTACACATAACCGGCTTGCTTGTAAAGAGTGGGACAAAAATGGACAAGACCAAGGGAAAACCGAAGCACTCACCTTAAGCTCTTCTAACAACTTATAGGACAACTCTGAGTCCCTGAGGGTCGGGTTAACATTACATGACAGTGCGTTTACAAACACCTTCTGTGTACCTCTCTATAGACGCTGAATCAGTGGAGGTAAACTCTATCTGCCTTTAGGGTTAAAAGACCAAAATGGAAATATTTTCATACCCCTTTGACCAATAACTGGCATCAGGATCTCCACGTAGCCTTTCCATTGTAAATGCCGTAAACAGTGAGTTATCTGGACATCAACAGAAAAACTTAGCAGGGTTTAGACTAGCCAGAAAAGAAGAGAGAGAAATAGCTCGAGACACTTCAACTCTATAGCGAGGTAGGTCGACCGTTTCTGCTCTGAATTTTCCTGGATGTAATTTGCCCTTTCGTAAAAACTTGTGCACAAGCATTAGCTATAACCAGCTGGAGCCCTACCAACACCTGGCATGCCTTCCACTCTTTTCATTTCCAGAACTACTTGCAAAGCAGAGGCACCACACACCAACTGCGGTGCCCCATGGGGGTCATTCTCCCTTGTCTTTCCTCCATTTTAAAGGATGTCCCATTTTTTCTTTAAAAGAAGCAACCGAACTGTAACACGGGGTTTGGTGTCATGGATCAGAGTGTGCTGCTTGTGCGTGGGGCTCCTCAAGGTCTCACCACTGAGTCGCTCCCACCCTCTTAGGTGTCTCAGGTTTCTCTCTCGGAGGTCTAGCACCTCCAAGAGGGCTCCAAACGCCGAGTGATCAGCTCTTATATGCGTTTCCTGGACGAGCCTTCTTTTAATTAACGTGTGTGGGGGTTCCCTATGGGGCCACTCGCACCTCGGGGAATCGCCCCAGGCAACTCCCACCCAGGACCCCGGTCACCCGGGTCTCCCAAGGCTGGGAGGAGTAAGGTTGCCCCTTCTCTTCGGAGCTGAGGAACTCAGTCTCTCATTTATCTACCAACAAGACAGTTCAGTTTCCTCTTTCAAAAATGCACAGCAAAGCCAATCGAGATTAATTTAGGATAAAAAGACAAGGGAGAAGACCCTTTAGGATGCACCTCCAAATCTAAGTTAGGATCCCAAACAACAATTCCTAGGAAAAGAACCGGCTCAGAGTAAACCAAGAACATCAACCAAAAACGGCACGTGGGACGACCCACCAGTCCCACCAAAGGAGAAGCTCCGAGTTGGAAGGCCCAAAGGGGCCGTGCCAGTACCCGGCGCCGAGTTTGGGCTGCTCCTTTGGTGGTCCTGAGTCTTCTCCGAGCCCAGCGCCCGGGCGTCAATCTTGTCAATGGAAAAGAAACCAAACTCCGTAACATAATTTGAAGGAGATTTAATCCGACCCAAATTTGAGGCTCATGACCCCAAGCCACGTCCAAGAGGCCTTGAGCAAGTGGACTCGCTGTGGCTGGTATGTTGTACTTTGGTTTTATACATTTCAGGGAGACAGGGGTCATAGGTAAAGTCATAAATCAATACGTGGGAGGCACATATCGGTTTGGCCCAAAGAGGTGGGCCATCTCGAAGCGGGCAGGGGCTCGCAGGTTATAGGCGGCGGCAGTGGTGTATGTGTGGGGGGGAAGCCTCTAAATTTTATTTTAATTCACAAGTCCCCCTCTTTTGGCCAAGATATGTCAGAGGGATAGCATATATGGCCAAACTTTTATGACCTTTAACTTTTATATCCACTTAATTTCCTATGACCACTGACATATTGAAGTTTAGTTTCAAAGATCAGTGAATTAGACAAAATCATCTTTTCACAAAATACTTGTATCTTATGGTATTTTCATTAAAAAGTTTTGTATGGAATTATTTTCCTTTCGTCTACAAGTTTTAATTACACACATATACAGATGATTAGATCAACTCTTAGAAAAACCTAGGAAGTTAAAGTAACTTTGAAGCATTAGTCACCCATTTCATTGGCATTCCTAAATACAAGGATAACAGGGTATAAGCTTTAAACTTATGTTTAAGAACCAATGTTGTAGTCTTTTACCTTACAAACGAGCCAAACATTTTCTGATTATCTCTTTTATTTTAACATAATGACTTTAAGATTTTCAATTATAGGAAAATTTTATTCATTTGTATTTACCTACTTTATCTTATCTATTCATTTACCTTAGCAGTTTACTTAGATTCCAGCTATTCGTTTAAATTACTTTTCTGTTTGCCATTTTTGTGCCCTGTAAATTAGATCTGTAACATGGAACAGGGATTAAAATATAGTTTAAGTTACTGGCCTTTCAATCTTTTTTTTTTTTTTTGAGACAGAGACTCACTTTGTTGCCCGGGCTAGAGTGAGTGCCGTGGCATCAGCCTAGTAGCTAAGAGCAACCTCAAACTCCTGGGCTTAAGTGATCCTACTGCCTCAGCCTCCCGAGTAGCTGGGACTACGGGCATGTGCCACTATGCCTGGCTAATTTTTTCTATATATATTTTTATTTGTTCAGATAATTTATTTCTATTTTTAGTAGAGACGGGGTCTCGCTCAGGCTGGTCTCCAACTCCTGAACTCAAGCAATCCACCCACCTCGGCCTCCCAGAGGGCTAGGATTACAGGCGTGAGCCACCGTGCCCGGCCTTGGCTTTTCAATCTTAAACTCGTAAATCTTACTGAGAAAAGCAAGTAAGTACTTCAATAAGACTCAGTAAACAAATAAGACATCACTTTTAAATGTTATGAACGTAGTAGACTTTTTAGAACATCCCATTAGTTCATTAGATCCTTCCAAAACGTCACGTCCCCAAACAGAATTTATTGATATCACAGGGATCAAAGTGTCTCTGGTTCCCAAAGTCTGGGAGCAAAGGCCCCCAAAAGGTCCCCATGAAGACCTGTTGAGAATTTTCTGCCGTGAAGATTAACTAGGACAAAGGATTAAAACTTATGCAAGGACACCTTCAGAACGAACACTCAAAGGTGCAGGGGAAACCGTCCATTATTTATGTTTAAAGCATGGACAGTGCAGTAGAAATGACTGGCCCAAAAGTGGGTGCACTCATTCTAACAGCCCGATCGGCAGAACCAGCAAGGCTTTTACATTTAGATTCTGCTCGGCCTCTCTCCAGTGTGCCTTCCTCCCTTCTGGGCTGCAGGGCGGCAAGGCCCTTTCTGGCACGGGGTTTTACGGTAAAACAAAGTAAGAACAAAGCAGGTCAGATAATTACTTCATGGCCATTTTACATAGACTAAGTTTGGGTTTTAAGGCTAGCTTTCAGAAAAAAAGGGGTTCTGGGCTGTATGACCTGCCTTGGGTAGAGGGATTCTGGTTTTTATGGCCGGCTTCAGGGAGGCATTGGTACAAGAGGCAGGCAGACAAAGCAAGGTCAGAACATTTTTGCTCCTGAAGGCTTCGTTTTAAGTTTTCTGAATCCCATATCGACATAAGATCACCTGAGTGTAGACTGACAGAGAGAGAGAGACAGAGAGGGAGGGGGGAAAAAAACAACCTCTCAGCGCCAGTCCTCAGCAAATCAAACAATGATGCAAAGAAGCAGCATGCTTTTTCCATGAGGATCAAGATTAAGCTGTCTGGAAAAGAATCCAAATGGTTTCAGAACAATTTTTTTTTGGGGGGGGTGTGTACATGAGTACAGGAAATATTTATAAAGAGTAAGACTGTTTTGAGATCCTCTGGATTGTAATCATCATTCACTTTTCATCTTAAAATAAATGACTACACAAAAATTAATAATTTAGAAACTTTTTCCCCAGGCACAGACTTTCTTACACCCACATAATGTACACATAACCAGCTCGCTTGTAAAGAGTGGGACAAAAATGGATGAGACCAAGGGAAAACCGAAGCTTTCACCTTAAGCTCTTCTAACCACAACTTCTAGGACGACTCTGAGTCCCTGAGGGTCGGGTTAACATTACATGACAGTGCGTTTACAAACACCTTCTGTGTACCTCTCTATAGACGCTGAATCAGTGGAGGTAAACTCTATCTGCCTTTAGGGTTAAAAGACCAAAACGGAAATATTTTCATAAACCTTTGACCAATAACTGGCATCAGGATCTCCACGTAGCCTTTGCATTGTAAATGCCGTAAAGAATGAGTTATCTGGACATCAACAGAAAAACTTAGCAGGGTTTAGACTAGCCAGAAAAGAAGAGAGAGAAATAGCTCGAGACACTTCAACTCTATAGCGAGGTAGGTCGACCATTTCAGCTCTGAATTTTCCTGGATGTAATTTGCCCTTTCGTAAAAACTTGTGCACAAGCATTAGCTGTAACCAGCTGGAGCCCTAGCAGCACCTGGCATGCCTTCCACTCTTTTCATTTCCAGAACTACTTGCAAGTAGAGGCACCACACACCACCTGCGGTGCCCCATGGGGGTCATTCTCCCTTGTCTTACCTCAATTTTAAAGGATGTCCCATTTTTTCTTTAAAAGAAGCAACCGAACTGTAACACGGGGTTTGGTGTTGTGGATCAGAGTGTGCTGCTTGTGCGTGGGGCTCCTCAAGGTCTCACCACTGAGTCGCTCCCACCCTCTTAGGTGTCTCAGGTTTCTCTCTCGGAGGTCTAGCACCTCCGAGAGGGCTCCAAACGCCGAGTGATCAGCTCTTATATGCGTTTCCTGGACGAGCCTTCTTTTAATTAACGTGTGTGGGGGTTCCCTATGGGGCCACTCGCACCTCGGGGAATCGCCCCAGGCAACTCCCACCCAGGACCCCGGTCACCCGGGTCTCCCAAGGCTGGGAGGAGTAAGGTTGCCCCTTCTCTTCGGAGCTGAGGAACTCAGTCTCTCATTTATCTACCAACAAGACAGTTCAGTTTCCTCTTTCAAAAATGCACAGCAAAGCCAATCGAGATTAATTTAGGATAAAAAGACAAGGGAGAAGACCCTTTAGGATGCACCTCCAAATCTAAGTTAGGATCCCAAACAACAATTCCTAGGAAAAGAACCGGCTCAGAGTAAACCAAGAACATCAACCAAAAACGGCGCTCGGGACGAACCACCAGTCCCACCAAAGGAGAAGCTCGGTGTCGGAGGGCCCAAAGGGGCCGTACCGGTACCCGGGGCCACGTTCGGGCTGCTCCTTCGGTGGTCCTGAGTCTTCCCCGAGCGCCAAGCTCAGGTGTCAATCTTGTCAATGGAAAAGAAACCAAACTCCGTAACATAATTTGAAAGAGATTTAATCTGAGCCAAATTTGAGACTCATGACCTCGAACCACGCCCAAGAGGCCTCTAGGTAAAGTCATAAATCAATACGTGGCAGGTACACATCCCTTTGGCCTGAAGAGGTGGGCCATCTGGAAGCAGCGGCTTGCAGGTTATAGGCAGCTGCGGCACTGTTGGGGGAGGGTGAGCCTCAAAATTTTACTTTAGTTCGCAAGTCCCCCCTTTTGGCCAAGATATGTCAGAGAGACGGCATCTATGGCCAAACTTTTATGACCTGTAACTTTCACATCCACTTAATTTTTAATGACCATTGACATACTGAAGTTTACTTTCAAAGATCAGTGAATTAGACAAAATCATCTTTTCACAAAATACTTATGTCTTATGAGATTTTCATTAAAAAATTTTGTATGGAATTATTTTCCTTTCATCTACAAGTTTTAATTACACACATATACAGATGATCACGTCAACTCTTACAAAAACCTAAGAAGTTAAAGTAACTTTGAAGTGTTAGTCGCCCATTTTATTGGCATTCCTAAATACAAAGATAACAAGGTATAAGCTTTAAGCTTATGTTTAAGAACCAATGTTGTAGTCTTTCACCTTATAAACGATCCAAACATTTTATGATTATCTCTTTTAAATTAACATAATGACTTTAAGATTTTAAAATATAGGAAAATTTTATTCATTTGTGTTTACCTACTTTATCTCATCTATTCATTTACCTTAGCAGTTTACGTAGATTCCAGCTATTCGTTTAAGTTACTTTTCTGTTTGCCATTTTTGTACCCTGTAAATTAGATCTGTAACATGGAACAGGGATTAAAATATCGTTTAAGTTACTGGCTTTTCAATGTTAAACTCGTAAATTTTACCGAGAAAAGCAAGTAAGTCCTTCAGTAAGACTTAGTCAGCAAATATGACATCACTTTTAAATGTTATAAATGTAGTAGACATTTCATAACATCCCATCAGTTCGTTAGATCCTTCCAAAATGTCACGTGCCAAAATAGAATTTATTGACATCACAGGGATCAAAGTGTCTCTGGTCCCCAAAGTCGGGGAGCAAAGGCCCAAAAAGGTCCCCGTGAAGACCTGCTGAGAATTTACTGCTGAGAAGGTTACTAGGAAAAAGGAATAAAACTTATGCATGGACACCTTCAGAACGTACACTCAAAGGTGCAGGGGAAACTGCCCATTATTTATGTTGAAACCATGGCCAGTGCAGTAGAAATGACTGGCCCAAAAGGGGGTGCACTCATTCTAACAGGCCTAGTGGCAGAACCAACAAGGCTTTTACATTTAGATTCTGCTCGGCCTCTCTACAGTGTGCCTTCCTCCCTTCTGGGTGGCAAGGCCCTTTCTGGCACGGGGTTTTACGGTAAAACAAAGTAAGAACAAAGCAGGTCAGATAATTACTTCATGGCCATTTTACATAGACTAAGTTTGGGTTTTAAGGCTAGCTTTCAGAAAAACAGGGGTTCTGGGCTGTACGACCTGCCTTGGGTAGAGGGATTCTGGTTTTTATGGCTGGCTTCAGGGAGGGGTTGGTACAAGATGCAGGCAGACGAGGCAAGGTCAGAACATTTTTGCTCCTGAAGCCTTCATTTTAAGTTAAGTTTTCTGAATCCGATATCAACATAAGATCACCTGAGTGTAGGCTCAGAGAGAGAGAGACAGAGAAAGGAAAAAAAAAAAAAAAACAACTCTAAGCGCCAATCCTCAGCAACTCAAACAATGACACGAAGAAGTAGCATGCTTTCTCCGTGAGGATCAAGATTAAGCTGTCTGGAAACAATCTAAATGTTCTCAGAACAATTTTTTTTTGGGGGGGCTGTACACTTGAGTACACGCAATATTCATAAAGAGTAAGACTGTTTTCAGATTCTCTGGATTGTAATCATCATTCACTTTTCATCTTAAAATAAATGACTACACAAAAATTAATAATTGACAAACATTTTCCCCAGGCACAAACTTTGTCACAGCCACATAATGTACACATAACCTGCTCGTTTGTAAAGAGTGGGACAAAAATGGACGAGACGAAGGGAAAACCGAAGCTTTCACCTTAAGCTCTTCTAACCACAACTTGTAGGACAACTCTGAGTCCCTGAGGGTCGGGTTAACATTACATGACAGTGCGTTTACAAACACCTCCTGTGTACCTCTCTATACACAGTGAATCAGTGGAGGTAAACTCTATCTGCCTTTAGGGTTAAAAGACCAAAACGGAAATATTTTCATACCCCTTTGACCAATAACTGGCATCAGGATCTCCACGTAGCCTTTCCATTGTAAATGCCGTAAAGAATGAGTTATCTGGACATCAACAGAAAAAGTTAGCAGGGTTTAGAGTAGCCAGAAAAGAAGAGAGAGAACTAGCTCGAGACACTTCAACTCTATAGGCGGTAGGTAGACCGTTTCAACTCTGAATTTTCCTGGATGTCATTTGCCCTTTCGTAAAAACTTGTGCACAAGCATTAGCTATAACCAGCTGGAGCCCTACCAACACCTGGCATGCCTTCGACTCTTTTCATTTCCGGAACTACTTGCAAGTAGAGGTACCACACACCAACTGCGGTGCCCCATGGGGGTCATTCTCCCTTGTGTTTCCTCCATTTTAAAGGATGTCCCATTTTTTCTTTAAAAGAAGCAACCGAACTGTAACACGGGGTTTGGTGTCATGGATCAGAGTGTGCTGCTTGTGCGTGGGGCTCCTCAAGGTCTCACCACTGAGTGAGTCGCTCCCACCCTCTTAGGTGTCTCAGGTTTCTCTCTCTGAGGTCTAGCACCTCCGAGAGGGCTCCAAACGCCGAGTGATCAGCTCTTATATGCGTTTCCTGGAAGAGCCTTCTTTTAATTAATGTGTGTGGGGGGGTTCCCTATGGGGCCACTCGTGCCTCAGGGAATCGCCCCAGGCAACTCCCACCCGGGACCCCGGTCACCCGGGTCTCCCAAGGCTGGGAGGAGTAAAGTTGCCCCTTCTCTTCGGAGCTGAGGAGCTCAGTCTCTCATTTATCTACCAACAAGACAGTTCAGTTTCCTCTTTCAAAAATGCACAGCAAAGCCAACTGAGATTAATTTTAGGATAAAAAGACAAGGGAGAAGACCCTTTAGGATGCACCTCCAAATCTAAGTTAGGATCCCAAACAACAATTCCTAGGAAAAGAACCAGCTCAGAGTAAACCAAGACCATCAACCAAAAACGGCGCTCGGGACGACCCACCAGTCCAACCAAAGAAGCTCCGAGTCCGAGGGCCCAAAGGGGCCGTGCTGGTACCCGGCGCCGCGTTCGGGGTGCTCCTTTGGTGTTCCTCAAGCAAATTAATCTGTCAAACTGAAAATACTGTAGAGTCAGAATTCAGTAACACAAAGCCAAATGCGGGCAGAAAACTGTCATGTGCAGAGAGGAGGAGGAGGAGAATGAACACACAGAGATGCAGAGGCAAGAAACCATATTAACTGGTACATGAGAAGGGAGAGGAGAAGCCACAGTTCCCAAACCTTCTGTTTAGGTCCCCATGTAACCTAATTGTACTTTGTTTCCTTCCTTCCTACTGTGGAAGGAAACAAAAAATTCACCCTACATATGAAAGGTCACTGAGATGAGACGAAAAGAGTTTCCAGAAAGAAATGACTAATTTAAAGAGGCCAAGGAGTCACGAAGGCAGATGGGGAAAGACCATTGAAAACGTCACCAGTGACAATGGAAAGAGGAGTTCAAGTGAAATTGTAAAGACTGAGGACAGATTATTAGGACAAACGAGAGAAGCAACCAAAGAAATTGAGACATTGGATATAAATCACTTCATTGAGAAGTCTGGCAATAAGAACACAAGACAGATAAGGATAGTAACGGCAAAGGAATGCAAAGTCAAGTGAAAATCCTGTGGGGATAAAGAAGGGCTATGCCTGACTGAGAGTAGAGACAAAGGTCTGTGAATGGAAACGGTAATGCTATAGAAAAGGAATGTGATAACTCCAGGAATTAGGAAAGGATTGGAAAACAGACAGAGTTGAAAGAGATCCCTTTAATCTTACTAAGGGAAAAATTTAGATTCATTTATTCAACGAATATTTTTCTTTCATCCATTTATTAAAAAGGGATTTGTGCTGATCTGTAAATTCAAAGTAACTCCAGTAAAAATCCAAGTAAGATTTTTGTTGTAGATAGACAAGTTGAATTATAAAATTTATATAGCAAGACAAAACAGACTAGAACAGCCACAATTTTAAAAAATAATAAAGTTAGAGGACTCATTCCACCTGATTTCAAGAGTTACTATAAAGCTACAGTAATCAAGGCCATGTAGTATGGGTGGAAAAATAGATAGAGTTAAATGGAACTGTCACAGTCTAGAAATAGATCCACACAAATGGGGTAACTGATATTTGGCCAAGGTGCAAAGGTAATTCAATGGACATTAGACAGTCTTCTCAACAAATGACACTGGCACAATTCCATACGCAAAATAGAAACAAATACAAAGAATCAAAACCACCACAATTCAACCTCAAACAATTTATAAAAATTAACTCAAAACCTTTGTGACCTTGAATTATGCTAAGAGCTCTTAGCTACAACACTAAAAAGTTACAAAAGCAAAATTGATAGTTTATACTTTATGAAAATTAAAAACCCCTGCTAAGAAAGACACTGTTAAGATGAAAAGACAAGGCACAAGCTGAGAAAAATTATTTGCAAATCACATATCTATCTGATAAAGAATTCAAAAGTCAGTAAGAAAATAACTGAATAAAAATGAGGAATACTTGAACAGGAATGAAGTACTTACACACACAACAGCATGGATCAACGTCAAGTGCATTAAGCTAAGTAAAAGAAGCCAGACTACTGGGGATACATAGTATGGTTTCATTGACATGACATTCTGAAATAGGTAAAATTTTAAGAATAGGAAATATATCAGAGCATGAGAGAATTTTCTGGAATGAGGAAACTGTTCTGTATCTTGATTATGGTGGAGGTTACTTGCCCGTATGCCTTCATCTAAAGTCATGGACACCAAAATGTGCATTTTACTACATGTACATTGAAAAGAAAGGTCTGTGGATGCCTACGGGATCCCAGGCATTTTGCTGAGAAGTGGAAAGAGTGAACAAAGCAAACTTCCATCATTTTCCACATCGTGTTTAAAATTTCAGTGAGGTAAAGATGAGGGCATAAAAAAATAAAATGACTGCATTTTATGGTTTCAACAATTATGAGATAACGTTAGCTACAAAAAGTGATGAAAGTATAATAATTAGTCACTTATAGAGTAGCACTATTCAAGAATAAAGAATTAAAAAAAGACTGTAAAGCAGCAGTCCCCCACCTTTTTGGCATCATTCCTTTCACAGCCATCTTTACATCACTGTTTTTTTTTTTTTTTTTGGAAAGCAAGAGATGCATATCTAAAATACAAAAGCAGAAAACCAAAAGATTTTTCATTAATGACTTTAAATTACCTCAAACTTAATTTTGTAACCACTGGCTCAAATATAGTTTTCAAAATAATAAATGCTCTTATAAAGGATGATATACTAAGCTGGGCAGGGTGGCTCACGCCTGTAATCCTAGCACTCTGGGAGGCCAAGGTGGGTGGATCGTTCAAGGTCAGGAGTTCGAGACCAGCCTGAGCAAGAGCGAGACCTGTTTCTACTAAAAATAGAAAGAAATTATCTGCCCAACTGAAAATATATGTAGAAAAAATTAGCCAGGCATGGTGGCACACGCCTGTAATCCCAGCTACTCGGAAGGCTGAGGCAGTAGGATTGCTTAAGCCCAGGAGTTTGAGGTTGCTGTGAGCTAGACTGATTCCAGGGCACTCTAGCCCGGGCAACAGAGTGAGACTCTGTCTCCCAAAAAAAAAAATGGTTGATATACTTAGCTTGAAATCAGGAAGAATGTTTATTTAGGATAACTAAATAAAAACCAAATTAAAGATGACAAATAAAAGATAGTAAGCATTTCTCATGAATTATCTCCTATTAATTTTATATTAAAATTTAACATAAAACATTTGCAAAGCTGATGTATGATAAAGTTGCAGAGACTAGCAATCTGGGGACTATTTATACTAAAAAAATTAAAATTAATTCCTATGTTCAAACATAACCTCCAGATGACCCAAAGGCCTGCAATGTGAAAGTCAAAATTTAAAACATTTACCAGAATATTTAAGAGAATATCTTTATGGCCTTGTTGTGGGGAAATATGTAGACCAAAAAAAGAGCTGGAATATCTAATCAGAATTTTAGCCATATAATTGAGGCAGTCAAGCAAGAGCTATTCCTATAAAAGCACAGACCTAGACAGTGGCAGGATACGTACCAAATCTAAAAAGTGGTTGTTTTCAAATGATGCGACTATGGATAATTTTTTATAACCTCCTTGTATTTTTGCATTTAATTGTATTTCCTAAATTTCCACACAGTATGTATAATAATTAAGAAAAAAAAAACCCACAGTTTGTTTTAAGGATTCAACAAGATATTGAAAGAATCTTTCACATCAGGTAATACTAGAATTATAATACTACTTTACTATAGTGAAATGTATTAATACCACATTAATGAGTAAAATTTAAAAAGCACATACTCTTAGGTGACTCCATTAAATACAATTAAACACCTATTTTTTAACAAATTTCAACCCCAACTACAAACAGGATTCTCTTAATTGATAAAGATTTTCATATTTGAAATGAACAGCCAGCACTTTTTATCAGAAGATAGTAAAGGTATTTCCATCACCACTGTGATTTGAATGATCTGAGAATGTCACAAAATAGAAAGTACCAATGTATATATTGGAAGAGATTATATATAGATGATGTAGCTATCTACCTAAAAAGTATAAAAGTGTCATCTAAAAAGCAATTAAAATTAGAAATAATAGAATACAATTTTCTGCGCATCTACTATGTGCTAGGCTTTACTCCTAGTGCTTTACATACTTAACTCATAGTTTCACAACAACGCTATGACAGTACTATTAACCTCACTTTATAGACAAAGAGGAGGCTGAGGTACAAAAAGATTAAGTAAATTGCCCAAATTTATTCATAAAGTTGCTAACAGACCTGGGAATTGAGCCAAAGTTATCTATTTCTGGAGCCCATTCTCCTTAACTAAGGCACTCTAATGACAAGCTACAAAGTATAATCAAAGAAAGATCTGATTAAGAACAGCACAAACTAATGACTGCAGCTATTTGTCTATAATGACTGCAACTATTTGTCTACGTGTCCCCCTATACTAGCCTGGGACACTCCTGTGGGAATGGCCTTTGACTTTATCACCACTGTGGCTGATGTCTGCTACAGAACCTCTAGTGAACAGCAGGCACACAGTAATGCACATTTGACTGAATTTGGGAAACACACCTGTAATTAGTAGAAGAATCATAAATTGAAATTTCAGAAACTTGGTATTTCTGGAAATGAGACCTTCAATCAGCATAAAAAAAGAGAAATAACTTTGTGAAAAGTAGAAACACAACAAATGATCATAATATGAACAATTAACAAACTTAAAAATGAAGTTCAAAAAAGAAATCTTGGCATACCTCAGATACCGAAGGACAGAGACCACCAATATGTACCAAATAACCTTTATCTCTTCGTAAGGGTTCGGCATTCATTTCTGCTTGTAGAAAAACACAATATACCACAGAAATGATCATTATTGTATTGAGAAGTTTAAGAGAAAATGAAAAATTGCTAAATATTTCATGGTTTCTTTTTACTATCACAAAGCTTATTATAAAGTTATCAGCAAATATCAGCAAGACCAGACTAAAGACCAAAAGCCTGGAGTACAGTGCTAAGATTTCTGGGCCTTAATCATATCTTAAAAAATAAATGGGTTGGATTAGTTAATATTAAGTCTCTCATAGCTCAAATGAATAAATTACATCTAAAAGGAGTAATCAGTTACACCTGTCCCTTGGTATCCCTGGGGGACTGGTTCTAGGACTCCCTGCAGATACCAAGATCTGAGGATGCTCAAATCCCTTATATAAAATCGCATAGTATTTGCATATAATCCACACCCATCTTCCTGTATACTTTAAATCATCTCTAGATTATTTATACTACCTAATACAATGTAAATTCTATGTAAATAATTGTTATGCTGCATTGTTTAGCAAATAATGACAAGAAAGTTGGTTGAATCCATGACTACAGAACCCATGGGCTGACTGTACATCACGACTAAAAAAGTCTGTCATTTGTCCTTGGTTCAGAGAAGTGCTATGAGAACACTGGATGTACACAGGATCTTAACTCCTTAGTGTCAGCACTGGCTAGAGCTAGTGGTTTCAGAGACCTCTTTACACACATTCCTTTGCTGGGGAAATAGCGCACCAAGAAAACCTTTCAATCAGACAAATATCAACAGCAGCTATTATATAGCTTGTGATAATGTTAAGAGCACATACAAAAAAGAGACAAATAACTTGAGTTAGTATGATTCTGGAAACCACAAATACGAGGATTATAGATAATTTTTTTCTTGCTTGACAAAAAAAATTGAAAATTCTTAGACTGCAATCTCATAGTCAATATTGTGAAGGGAACCTGGTCTGAAATCAAAAAAGATTCAGTAAATTGAGATTTGATGGCCGGGCGCAGTGGCTCACGCCTGTAATCCTAGCACTCTGGGAGGCCAAGGAGGGCAGATTGTTTGAGCTCAGGAGTTTGAGAGCAGCCTGAGGAAGAGAAAGACCCCGTCTCTACTAGAAACAGAAAGAAATGACTTGGACAGCTAAAAATCTATATAGAAAAAAATTAGCCGGGCATGGTGGCACATGCCTGTAGTCCCAGCTATTTGGGAGGCTGAGGCAGAAGGATTGCTTGAGCCCAGGAGTTTGAGGTTGCTGTGAGGTAGGCTGACACCACGGCACTCACTCTAGGCTGGGCAACAGAGTAAGACACTGTCTCAAAAAAAAAAAAAAACATATCCACACAAAAAAACCCGTACATGAATTTTCATAGCAGTGTTGTTCATCATAGTTGTTTGGGTTCACTCACTCACTATCTATTCATTAGTGAATACATAAGTCAAATGTTGTATATCCTACAATGGAATAATATTTAGCCATAAAAGAGAATGATGTACTATTGATATACACTGTCCAGATCACACTTGAAACATTATGCAAAATGAAAAAAAGCCAGTTGGCCACACAGCATATAATTCCATTTATATCACATGTCCAAAGAGGCGAATCTAGAAAGATGAAATATGTTAGTGGTTGCCAGGGACTGAGGAGAGGGAAGAACGGGGAACGACTACTAATTTCTTTTTTTTTGGGGGGGGGGTGATGAAAATATTGTAAAATTAGATAGTGGCAAGGGCTGTATAACTCTGACTTATGTACTTTAAAAAGGTGTTTATGTTATGTGAATAATCTCAATAAGGCTGTTACAGTAAAAAAGTTATTTCTCCCCTCACTCCCGCAAAACAGAAAAATTGGTTACTTAGGATGTACTCGCAGAAGTACTAAGTTCTGCTCTGTGACACTGCCAAAGTGCTTCTGCAACAGGTTCCACAGATTTGTACTCCCTCCAGCACTGCATTTAGCACCTGTGTCACTGTGCGCACGTCTGAATCAGCACCATCTCTTAAATCTGATAAAAAAAATTTTATTATTGGTTAAACACTTTCTTCTCCTATTTTCATCATATATTTCTTTTCAAAGGGTCAGTTCTTAGCCTTTAAAATTTACCATCTTTATGCATACAGCACAAATGCTTCAATTTCTCAGGAAATGTAGAAATAGTTACTTTCTTGCCATTTTGGTCAGCAATAATTAACTCATCCCAATGGGTTCCATTTCAGCTTTTAACAATAAAACCTGACTTGAAGTCAAATATTTTGAACAGTTATAAGAACCACTCTGCTTCTCAGACAGGGAAATTAAGAGGGTCACTACAATATGAGTCCACCTGGGTTATGTCTATTTCCAGTTTCCTGGCTGCAATTCACTTTCAAGTGAAATGTCCAAGTGGCTCCCAAGATATTTTAAAACCATAAGGTGTAGCAGAAAGGAAATGAAACATTTATCGGCATCTTCTACAAGCCAAGTGCTTTATGTGTATTACTTCATTTAATCTTAATAAGCCTATTACCCTCACTTAAATGAAAAGAAAAATAAAAATCACCACGGGTAAGAACTTGCCATGCAGCAAATATGTGCCAGAGTTAGGGACCAAACTGAGGTGTGTCTAACTCCAAAGTCCATATTCTTTCTGCCACTGTACAGCACTTCCCAAGCTTACTGACTCTGAAAAATCAGAAAAGACTTCAAATGTGAGTTCTGCCACTTACTGTGTGACTAGTTTCTAAGCTTCTTTAGAACAGTTTACAAAAACAAAATAAATGTAAAAAGAGGAGGCTAAAAACTCACTGTGGAATGAAACTTTTTAAAAAATAACACTTTTTTAAAACAGCAAAGTGTATGGAATAATTCTAAACACTTTTCTCGAATTTATCTCAAGATTCACTTTACCTTCCAACAAACAGAGACACCTGCATATCCATTCACAAACATATAATGTGGATGAAAAACATTTTTTAGTGACTACACTGCCAGTCTCTAAACAAGAAATACATCATTTCTCAGTAAAAAAGTCCACATTGACTACACTGCTTTTTATTTTTCTTTACCATGTGAGAAGTGCTTTCCGCAACACATGCACCGTCCAGGATGTAGCATTGCGGGGTAAGAGAAATGGCTACTGAACAGAAAAAGACTACAAGAGCTTGCGAGCAAGCAGTAATACAACACAGAAAATGACATAGCTAAAAACAAGGCAAAACATCAACAGCCTACTTCTACACTAGGTAACAGGTACCTTTCCTGTGGCAAAGGAAAAAACATTTAAATTATAAAACCCTTAAAGGATATTTGATTGGCTTTAAAAATTGCTACTTTAGGCCCAGCACAGTGGCTGGCGCCTGTAAGCCTAGCACTCTGGGAGGCCGAACGGGGAGGATCCCTTCAGCTCAGGAGTTCAAGACCAGCTTGAGCAAGAGTGAGACCTCTTCTCTACCACAAACAGAAAAAATTAGCCGGGCATGGTGGTGCATGCCTGTAGTCCCAACTACCTGGGAGGCTGCGGCAGGAGGATCACTTGAGCCAACAAGTAGGAGGTTGCAGAGAGATATGAGGACTCCACCAGCACTCTAGCCCCAGCAACTGAGTAAGAGCTGTCTCAAAAAAAAAAAATTGCTGGCCGGGCACGGCGGCTCATGCCTGTAATCCTAGCACTCTGGGAGGCTGAGGCGCACGGATCGTTTGAGCTCAGGAGTTCGAGACCAGCCTGAGCAAGAGCAAGACCCCGTCTCTACTAAACATAGAAAGAACTTATACGGACAGCTAAAAATATATATAGAAAAATTAGCCGAGCATGGTGGTGCATGCCTGTAGTCCCAGCTACTCAGGAGGCTGAGGCAGGAGGATTGCCTGAGCCCAGGAGTCTGAGGTTGCTGTGAGCAAGGTTGACACCACGGCACTCTAGCCCAGGCAACAGAGTAAGACTCTGTCTCAAGAAAAAAAAAAATTGCTACCTTAAGACCTAAACAATTACTTGACAAGATTGGGACTGGTAATTTCCAAGAATGCAATACAGCAATACACATCAGCAATTCTTCCACAAGAATTTTCACAGTCATAAAACAAAAGTCAAATCAAACATTAACATAAGAATTCTTACATGCTAAATTTTCTTTTTCTAAAAACTCCCTCACTCTGACACATAGAAAGGGTAGCAATATCTAATAAAACTGTCATACTACACATAGATGAAGGATGTCAAAAAAATACATTTTTCTTCTAGAAGTTTTTAACATTAAGACATCAGTAGGACTTGGGCAGTCTAAAAAATATGAACATATTTACAGGCCCATATTTCACCACATGGCTATTTAAAATAATTCTACTTTACATAGAGTCAGGAACGGTTTTTGTTAGCTAGTATAAAACAATCAGGCTATTGTACAATGGTGAGAGAGCTCCTAAGAAAAAAATTACTGCTTAAGTAATTCTTGTCTCCAGTTGACTCTGCCACATTCTGCTCTCTATAAACACCATTGTTTTTAATCACAACTTTACTGACAGCTTTACCCTTGTCAAACAAAATTTTCACTTTCCAATAAGACCCTTTCAAACTGAAGTAATAAAAAGCAATGCTTATATGATCATAACATTTGCTAAGGCAAAATGTTATAGAATAGTATGTATAATAAGATCCTACTTTTGTGAAAAAGCATATATTCACTGATTTATCTGGAAGAACACTCAGCAAAATATTACCAGCGGTTGGTTATCTTGCGGTGGTAGGCGTAAAGGTTTCTTCTTTACCTTATATGTACTTTCTGATGCTCTATATTAAACACTTTTTTTCATATGCACATAAGAGAACAATTTGAGTTAAAGGATAGGAAACGTGGGTGTCATATTTTATAATAATTCAATACCACCAGTTCAAATCCACTTATTCAGAATTAACATAAAGCAAATGTTGCTCAAGAAATACCAATAAATTCCCCTGAGCCAACAAAGTTCAATTTTTAAACAATAAACTTCCTCAGATAAGAAAATGATGCCTGTAATTTCATGTCTCTTTACTGGAGAGCTGGGGGGAGGGTTGGAAATGGGCTGGAATGTCCAGGTAACCACAGGAAAGATAACAGGAAAACACTCGAGAAACAAGACAAAATCATTTCATTGATTTAGTGACATTTATTTGTAGAAGAAATCATGGAGTAGCAAAAGTAAATGATCAGAAAATGTAAGCAAGCACTTCAAGAGTAATAATGGGCAAAAGAAGAAAAAAGCCAGAAAAAAAAAAAACCAAAGAACTGAAGTCAGACATATTTATGTAAATCATTCTGGGGGGGAAAAAAAGGGTAGATAATGCCGTATCACTAACTGAATCGGATCTGCTTTCTTGACTAGAAAAGGAACACCTTTCAAAAGGCTTATTTACTGCTCAGTAGCAAAACCAAGAACATTCTCAGAGGAATCTGAAGATCTTTCGTGCCTGCTTTGGAATAAGCTAAGCTATTAGATATACAGTTAAATAACATACAAACATATAAATAGCTAATTTTATGCATTAAATGAATCTCAAGTAATCATCAGATGTGAAGGGAACATAATTTTGAAAAAGAAAGAAGGTAAAGCACTGAGGTAATTTCACTAACTCCTATGAAGAAATTATCTTTAAACCAAATCAACTAACGCTACTGGGTTAAAACATAAAAAATTGCCAATATTCAAACAAAAACCAGCAATTTCACATGGGCCCACCCAGTGGTCTCCTGATAAATACTGAACCACCACCTCTTTTGAAAGAAAGAGCCCTGATCTGCAGATTTTGCCCACTCCCGTGTTGTAACTGTCCCCCCACGGCCAGTCCAAGCTGCAGATGAGGCACCGGGCGCAGACTCGGAGCGAGAGGCACAGGCACCCACCGACGCCAGCACCACTGGCTCCACGGGACACGCTGAGGACCAGAGCAGGTCCCAGACTGTCTCACCCTTTTCTAAAACCAAGCTTTTGTCTGATTGATCCAGTTTCTGTCTTCCCCAGGTCAGAAGAAATGTGCTGTTGACAGTTTAAAATACTAGTACACTAAAATCATTCATAACAGAACAGCTGAGACTGGTACCCGGTTTCATCCATTCAGCACTTTACTGCACACCTGTTTGGTGCCAGGTAGCGTTCTGGGCATTGTGGACAGCAGGGAACAAGACAAAGGAGGTCCCTGCTCTCATAAGAAATATATATAAAAATACATAATTTCAAGGACTGAGAAATGCCATGAAGAAATTAAAACAGTAATGGGGAAGCTGTTTTAAACTGAGTGGTGAGTTAGGTGATACTTAAGCTGAGACCCTAAAGTTAAGGGGCCAGGCTCAAGATCTGGGAAAGACCATTCAGACAAAGGAAACGACTAGTGTAAAAGTCCTAAGGCAAGACCAAGCATGGCATGTTTGAGAAATTGAACAGACTAACTTGGATAGAGTGTAATGAGCAAAGGTGAGATTGTCTGAGAGGTTGTCAGAGGCAGGAAGATCTCCTGAGCCCAGGAATTCAAGACCAGCCTGGGCAACACAGCAAGACCCCATCTCTAAAAAAAAAAAAAAAAAAAAAATTCTGCTCAGCTGGGCACGGTGGTACACGCCTGTAGTCCCAGCTACTCAAGAGGCAATGGCAGGAGATTGCCAATGTAAAAACCTCCAATAGAAGTCTCATAGTTTTAGGGAGGGATTTTCAGTGTACAAAAATGTATTGGTATACCTGTCCTCTTGGTACTGTGCTGCCTATTTAGTCCCCCCTTAAAAAAGGAGAGGAATATAAGTACATTTATTGTTCTGCATGGCAAATTAGTAGCTAGCTACAACAATCCCAGGAGTTATGATCACACCACTACACTCCAGCCTGGGCAACAGAGCAAAACTATGTCTCTTTAAAAAAAAAAAAAACTGTGACTACAGCTGAAATAAACTTAGTGGTAGGACTACACACCAGCTCAGAAATAAGGATCTTATTAACCCAAGATGGTTACTTCATACGTGAAATGCTAACATATGAATTCAAGTACATCAATGTTTAATTCTAATGAACATGACCTAATTAGTCTATAAAATAAATTCACTATGTTGTTCAGGCTAGGATTATTTCAAAACCATAGGCAAACACTTCTAGTGTATCATCCAAAATCATTTTATTTGGTATGTAAATAGACTTTTTAAGAATTATAAAGGTCATGTTTATTTTAAAGTGAAAGAAAAATATAACACCAAATCCGATTTTTGTTCAAATTAGTGCTCAGGAGTTAAAGTAAAACATCAGCATATCAGTCTAAATTACATGTTCATATTACAAAAACTGTAAAGAAATACACACATACACACCCACACTCCCTATAGCCATGAAAACCAAGTCCACATTATGGCCGCATAAAAGTCCCCCAAGTCAATAAAGACAAATTTTTGCATATTACACAAAAATAGGAAACTGTGGAGACTGGTTTAAGGAGAATTTATACTTGCACATAAAATTATTTATTCATTCAGGAACTACTGAGCTACTCATTTCAACAATTTATCTAAAAGATTTTTTTTTTTAATCAACCAACAGGAAATGAGACCTACAGCTCAGGGAAAAAGGTGAAAAGACATTTTTCTTTTTTCTCATTTAAGAGCACAAATAAGTATATGCATTTAATGCTACTCAATAAACTTGTGATTATTGTAGCTAGCTGCTAGTTTACCGTGCAAAACAATAAATGTACTTATATTCCTCTCCTTTTTTAAGGGGGGACTAAATAGGCGGTACAGTACCAAGAGGACAGGCATACCAATACATTTGTGTACACTGAAAATCTTTCCCTAAAACTATGAGACTTCTATTGGAGGTTTCTACAAAAAAAATAAAAACTGCTAAGAATACCATTAGGCTTTCTCAGTAATTTCTCCTTTTCTTTAACAAAAAGAATTGAGCAAAACACAGAAGAACAATGAAGTTTTGGCTTCTGATCTCACCTGAGCCTACATCCCTGATAAAAAGAAGGGTATCATATAGTCCAACTTGAAGTGTCTAGTCCATGAAAATCACCAACACTCAGAACTCAAGAAATGTAACTTAAAAGAAATATGGGGCAAGCCCAAAATACATTTTTTACATGTTGTCACCCTATTTCCAAACCAGGTTTTCCTCTTCTTTATTTCATTTGCCTTAGCTCTCTTCATTCCTTTCCCATCTCCTCTGTTCCTTATCATTTCACTGTGTATTTTCACTTCCCATACACAAAAATTGACTTGAAACTTACTTTATATTCTTGTATCTAAATTTGTTTCTACTTAATTCTTACAGGACTATATAGTTTTAGGTGAAGTTCAAATACTTTTATTACAGAAACATGCATATAGGCTGTAACCAGAATCATGAGTAACAAGACAAGCAGCCATTCATTCAGGAACTGTGAGTGCCCATCAAGAGGCCATGGTCCTGGGGACTCTGCAGTGAATAAAACAATGCTCTATCCCTGAGGACATGAAAGCAAGCCTGCGCTTGGCAGGTTCAAGAAACCTGGAGGATGCCTGGGGGCCAGAGTAGAGGAAGCCAGGGAGAAACCTGATTGTGTAGGACACAAAACCAGAAAGGCAGGAGGTATAGATCAACAGAGGCTCTCATAGGCACAGCAAATATTCTGGCTTTTACTCTCAAGGATATAGAAAGCGACTGAACAGTTTGAACACAAGAGTAAAATAATCAGACTTTCATGTTAAAAGGATCACCCTGGTTGCTGGGTTGAGAATAGGAAAGTACAGAAGCAGTGGGGAGACTAGTGACTATGAAAATAACACAAGCAAGAGATTATGGTTGCTTACAGGGGTGGCAGCAAATTGTGGTTCCATTTATAGTTATGGCAGCATTTAAAGTACACAAAGAATGTACTTTCATGATAATTATTTGAATTAGACATGGGAGTATCAGAAGGAAAGCAGTCAAGATGTCTATGAGGTTTGGGGCCAGAGATACTGCAAGAGCGAGTGGACATTTAAAAGATGAGGAAGAATGGAATGGAAACTATTATTGGAGGGGGTGGGAGAGAAGAAGGAGGCGACGAGTTGTTCAGTTGTGACATGTTAAATTTGGGATCCAGATGTCTAGTTAAATTAGACATCTAGCTGAAAATGTTGAGTACACAGACGAACATACAAGTCTGGAGATTAGGAAAGAAATTCAGACTAAAGATAAAATTTTTAGTTAGAAATATATAATTCTAGCTAGATGAGATCAAAAGGGACTAAATATAAATACAGAAGAGGTCTAAATATATATACCTGGAACACTGCCTCATTTTTTAGAAGTTGGAGTGATGAAAAGGAACCAGCAAAAGAAACTGAAAATAAGCAGTAATATCACAGAAGCAAAGGGAAGAAGGTTTCAAACAAGAGAACATTATCAACCACATCAAATGCTGTTATTGCTGCTATATTCACTGACATTAGAATTCACCAAAGAGGTCACTAGTAACCTCAAAAAAGAGCTGCTATGGTAGAATGGAAGAGAAAAAAAACCTCACTGTAGTGGATCCAAGAGAGAGAGGGAGTACTGAAGACCACAAATGTCAACTTTTCTGGAGAGTAGTAACTAAAGAAAGATGTGAACAAGGTTTTTTAAAGATGGGAGATAGCAGTATCTATATGCTGCATATATTATCTATACGCTGACAGAAACGATCCAGCAACTATTATAAGCATTGACAAGTCAAAAGGGTCCACCAAAATTCAAAAGCTAACTGCAAAAAAAATAGTAATCTACATTATTTTGTAAAGATCAAGATTGGCTTTGGAGTGCATTAACTCAGACTTCTGAAGAAGCCAAATATTGTTTTTAAACATATATAAATGAAATAATAATAGGCAATGCAACCTTAGAATAAATGGAATACTAAAAATTTCATCGTCTTTTTAATAAGCAGTTCTATCAGTTGTAAAACTATAGATAAAGTCCATATATGGAACCACAAATTATTACTAATAATCCTTCTAATTTGAGCATTATCAAGTTAATCCTGTGTTTGTAAATAGTAAAGAAAAGGACAAAATAAAATTCCTGAAATAGTGCTTTAATTAAAAACGTTCCTTATGGAAAAGGAATCCAATGTTTATCGTCACTGATTTTTAAACACAGAAAATATTGTTGTTGCAAAGATTATTTACAGAACACAGAACCAGAAGTACAAGACCATTCAATAAATATGCTGTCCTAAAATCTTCTTGTAAGGCGCAGATAATAAAAACACCAGTTTGTTAAATCTCTTCCTCCCTTCTTTTTAAAATGTAGATAGATTTTACTAAACAGACAATAGGAAAGTGTAACCCAATGATCTTAGCCATTTTAAGTTACTTATTAACTTTTAAATAGACTGTTAGGAATTTACAGTTCCTGCAGTTCACCTTCCATCTTTCCCAACTTAAAGCAGGCACTAGGTGTTTAAGACAGCCTCCACTTGCAACATCCATTATAAGAACTTTATGCTCATTTTAAAAAAGGATTATTGTGAGTTTTGTTCATCCCTAGAAACAGCACTCAAAACAGATCTCAGCACATAATAGATGTTTAATGAATATCTGTTCAGTAAATGGTAATGTTTAATTGTATTAGTGCAACATTACGTTTTTTTTTTTCTCTCCTTCAATTTACAGTTCTCCCTTGTAGAAAAAGAAACTCAAGACCATAGCAGTCCCTCAAAAACATATAAACAACTTTACTCACAATGAAAAATAAAGCCGGGTCTCAAAATACAATCCCAGTGCCTCTTTATGTTCTCCATTATTTTTAAAGAAAATGAGATATAAAGCCTGTTTTTAAGAAATAGACAATGTATACCAACTTTTCTCAAAATAAAAAATTCACATTTCAAACTTATTTTCTATCTTAGTAGCACTGAGGGTAACAACTGATTTTCCAAAGTATGCATATATTGGGTAAAAATCAAAAACAAGCATATAAACAAAACTACATGTTTTTTGCCAACGTTTTTTCCTTAATCTTAGGCAAAAGGGTATGTGCCTAAATTTTACTAGATGTGAGACCCGCCTTGTCTGATGTTTCCAGATTCATTCGTTCAATGAATATTTTAAGGAGCATCTACTGTATTCCAAGCCCTTTAACGTTTAAATTTTTTAAGCTGCACACCACCACCGAATTCCTCTGCGAAGCCTCATCATTTAAAATAATTGCAAGGTAATAAGGAATCTTAACACTGTTTCTTGCACATATTTAAGTCAGTGGATTGGGGCGCTTTTTCAGCTGTTAAAGTGGCAGAGCGAGCCGCTACCCACCACGCCCGGGACCAAAGTCACGACCCGCAGCCACAGCCGGTGAAACCACCTGCGGGAGTCGCCCGCGCTCCTCCAATGAGGCGGCGGGACTTTCGCTCCGAGCCCAGCGAGCTCCACGGCGGGACCGGTGAGCGGGACCCGCTGGGCGCCTCGGGCGACAGTCGGGGCTCCGGAGCCGGGTACCCGCCCCGCCAACCCGCACCTGGGGACCCCGGCGTCCCCGCCCGCCCCTCGCACCACCCTCGCGACCGCCAGACCCGCCAAGTGGGGGAGGGGTCCGCATTCCCGTGTCCCCGCGGCGGGCGCTCGGCCACCTCAGTGCCCGCCTGCCTGAATTCCGAGCTGAGCTCGCGTCCGTTCCTCAGAGACAACGGACGAAACCCAAAGGGCGGTCCTCGGGGAGGAGACCTCGCCCAAACCTGGAAGCGGAGCCCCAGGCCCAGCCCGCAACCCACAGCGCGTGGCTGGCAGGGCCGGGCCACCTCACCGCGGAGCCCTCGGGGACCGGGGTTCGGGGCTTCAGGCCACCACGCAAGGGCCCGAGAGGGCGAGGCACGGGGCCGGCGCTGCACTCACCGTCGCCTTTGCCTCCGCCGCCCGCTCCGGCAGCCCCGCTCCCGGGACGGCTCCGCGGCTCCCGTTGCCCCCACGCCCGCAGCTGCGCTACCGGCGCGCTCGCCCCTTCCGCTTCCCGCCTCCCTCCGCCCCGCCCAGACTCGTGCGCAGGCGCAGCCAGAGGCGACGCACGTTCCAAGACTGGCGGGAGGGCGGGGCTTCGTGAAGCAACCGCCGCGGCCGCCATGACGGCCCCGCCCCGGCCAGGACCCGCCCCGGACCCGCCCCTGCCGGGCCCCGCCTCGGGATGGGCGGCAGCGGCTCCCCCACCCCCGCGACGCCCAGCCGCTTCTGAGGGGAGCCGCCCGCCGGCAGCAGGGGGTGGAGCCGGCGCGGGAAAGAGCACGCGGAAGATGGCGACCGACCCTGGGCGGGAGCGCGCGGGAGCCTCTTCCCCGCCCGGCCTGCAGGCGACTGCGGGTGGCGCCTGCGCGCGGTGTGGGCCACGGCCGTGCCCTGACGAGGAAATGGGGTGCCAGGGTGGCGGGGGGCGAGGTGTCTGTCAGTGGCAAGTGAGACCTAAAGGTCCAGAAACCCTTGGACCACTGTTTTTTTCAATGTATCAGTCAGAATCGTTTTGTCATTCACTGGCTTCAGGCCAAGCACATCCAGATGCCTTTTTTTTTTTTTTTTTTTTTTTGAAACAGTGTGTCGCTTTGTTGCTCAGGCTAGAGTGAGTGCCGTGGCGTCAGCCTAGGTCACAGCAACCTCACACTCCTGGGCTTAAGCGATCCTCCTGCCTCAGCTTCCCGAGTACCTGGGACTACAGGCATGCGCCACCATGCCCGGCTAATTTTTTCTATATATATATTTTAGTTGGCCAGATAATTTCTTTCTATTTTTAGTAGAGACCAGGTCTCGCTCTTGCTCAGGCTGGTCTCAAACTCCTGACCTTGAGTGATCCACCCGCCTCGGCCTCCCAGAGTGCTAGGATTACAGGCATGAGCCACCATGCCTGGCCCTGGATTTTTTAAATAGACTTCATTTTTTGTTATTCAGATATTGTATCACAAATTTTTTTCTATTATCTCCTATGTACTACACCATATTAGCATAATGAAGGAAAAATATCACATCATCATATCCATTCTTACAGAAGGAGCTTTAAACAAAATACAACGCCATTTTTTTATCTAAAAACCAAACAAGCTAGGTATAGAATGCAATTTTATTAGTATGATGAAAAGCATTTATGGAAAACACACAGTGAACATTATCTCAATAGTGGGGACTGAGAGCTTTTACCGCTAAGATCAGGGAAAAAGCAAAGATGCTCACTTTCACCTCTGCATGCAACATTATACTGAACAACAAATCTGGAGGTATGACATTACGTGACATCAAATTATACTACAAGGCTACAGGAACCCAAACACCATGGTACTGGTGTAAAAAACTGAGACTAATCCAAGGGAACAAAATAGAGAACCCAGACATAAAACCATCTACCTAGCACCAACTGATTTTTGACAAAGCAGAAAGCATACACTCAGGAAAGGAAGCCCTATTTAATAAATAGTGCTGGGAAAATTAGATATCCATACGCAGAAGAAGGGAACAGGATCCCTCTCTCACTACATACAAAACTCAATTCAAGATGGATTAAAGACTTAAATGAAAAGCACGAAACCATAAAAATTCTAGAAAAAAAGTAGGAAAAACTTTTGAGACTTCAGCCAAGTCAAAGAATTTATGACCAAGACCCCAAAGACAAATAGCAAAAACAAAAATAAATAAATGGGACTTAATTAAATTAGAAAATTTGTACACAGCAAAGGAAATAACCAACACCCTGAATAGACAACCTACACGATGGGAGAAATACTCATAAACTATACATCTGACAAAAGACTCATATCCAGAATCTACAAAGAACTCAAACAAATAAGCAAGAGCAAAATGAACACCCTCATCCGAGAATGGGCAAAAGACTGAAATAGACATTCTTGGAAAGAAGATAGAGAAATGGCCAAGAAACATATGAAAAACTGCTCAACATCACTAATCATCAGAGAAATGCAAATTAAAATTACAATAATGTACCACCTTACCCCAATCAGAATAGCCATTATTAAAAACTCAAAAAACAGGGCCGGGCACGGTGGCTTACGCCTGTAATCCTAGCACTCTGGGAGGCCGAGGCGGGTGGACTGTTTGAGCTCAGGAGTTCAAGACCACCCTGAGCAAGAGCGAGACCCCGTCTCTACTAAAAATAGAAAGAAATTATCTGGACAACTAAAAATATATATATAGAAAAAATTATCCGGGCATGGTAGTGCATGCCTGTACTCCCAGCTACTCAGGAGGCTGAGGCAGGAGGATCGCTTAAGCCCAGGAGTTTGAGGTTGCTGTGAGCTAGGCTGACGCCACGGCACTCACTCTAACCTGGGCAACAAAGCGAGACTGTCTCAAAAAAAAAAAAAAAAAAAAAAAAAAAAGTCAAAAAACAATAGATGCTGCCACAAATGCAGAGAGAAAAGAACGCTGACACACTGGTGGGACTGAAATTAGTAGAAACTCTATGGAAAACATAATGGAGAGTCCTCAAAGAAACAAATGTAGACCTACCATTGGATCCAGCAATGCCACTCCTGTTTATCTACTCAAGGGAAATGAAGTCATTTTATAATCCACTCGAATGTTTATAGCAGAACAATTCACAATTGCAAAGATGTGGAATCAACGTAAGTGCCCTTCAATTCATGAGGGGACAAAAATGTGTGTATATATGTGTGTGTGTATGTGTGTGTGTGTGTGTATATATACATGTATGTATATAAATCATGAAGTACTATTCAGCCATAAAAAGGAGGGAAACACCAGCCAGAGCAAGAGTGAGACCCAGTCTCTAAAAAAAAAAAAAAGAAAAGAAAAAAGAAAAATAACACAGGCATGTTGTCATGTCCCCGTAGTCCCAGCTACTCAGGAGGCTGAGACATGAGGATCACTTCAGCCCCAGAGTATGAGGTTGCAGTGAGCTATGATCATGCCATTGCCTTCTATCCCAGGAAACAGAGCAAGACCCTGTCTAAAAAAAAAAAAGGACTGAAGTAATGTCATTTGCAGCAATGTGGAGGGAACTAGAAACCATTATCCTAAGTGAACTATCTCAGGAATGAAAAACCAAAAACCGTATGTTCTCACTAATAAGTGGGAGCTACTAGATGGATATACATGGGCACAAAGCGATATAAAGGACATGAAAAACCTATAAGGGGGGAGAGAGGGAGAGTTGTTGTAAGATAAAAACTTGCCCACAATGAACACTATTCTGGCGATGGACACACTGAAACCCCTGACACTTCAGCATCATACAAGACATCCATGTAAAAAAATCACTTGTACCACCTTAATTAGCATTTTGAAATAAAAAATAACATTGTACTGAAAGTTCTGTCCAGAATATTTACATAAGAACAGGAAATAAAAGGCATCCATATGTGAAAGGAAAGTAAAACTATTCACAGATTCCAAATCACATGATCTTAAGTATAGAAAATCCTAAGGAATTAAAAAAAATTATTTGAGCTAGCAAACAAATACAGCTTAGTCACAGAACAACATATCAATGCACAGAAATCTATTTTATTTCTTTACACTAGTAATCAACAACGGGGAAATAAAATTAAGAAATAAATTCCATTTGAATAACATCAACAACAATAATCCAGTTAGGAAAAAACTTAACCAAGGTGCAAACCTGTATGTCGAAAATTACAAAATGCTACTGAAAAAATTAAAGAATATCTAAATAAATGTAAAGACAGTCCATGCTCATGGACTGGAGACTGAATGTGTTTGAAGATGGCCATACTACACAAAGTGATCTCAAATTCAATGCAATTCCTACAAAAACCCAAAACGGCCTTTTGGCAGAAATGGGCAAACTGATCCTAACATTCAGATGGAATTTTAAGGGAACACAAATAACCAAAATCTTCTTGAAACAGAAAGACACACTTGGAGGCTCACACTTCTCAATTTTAAATCTTAAACCTTACTGCAAAGCAACAGCAATCAAAACAGGATGATACCTGCATGAGGGTACACATATAGATCAATGGAACTGAACTGACAGTCCAGAAATAATTCCATACCTTTACGGTCAATTGATTGTAAACAAGGTCCGAGGTCACTAAATTCAACAAGTGACGTTAGAGAACTATCCACATGCACAGGAAGGACTGTACCCTTACATCACATCACACAGAAAAATTTAACTAAAAATGCTCCAAAGCCCTAAATGTAAGAGATAAAAACATAAACTCTAGAAGAAACACAGAGATAAACCTTCATAACATTGGGTTTAACAATGGCTTCTTAGATCTGACACCATAAGCACAGCAAGTAAAGAAAATATTTCCTCAAAATTAAAAACTTTTGGGAATCCAAACACACCACCAAGAAGTAAGATGACAACCCACAGAGGCATGTTATATATGTGATGACGGTCACACTTAAAGTGTTTTTTTTTTAGGTTAAAATAAACTTTTATTAAATGTTAGAAGAGATTTATATATAATTCACCAATTCTTTACAAAGAATTGCCAATCCTTGTCCACTTTTGTAATAATTCCTTTACAAATTTAGAAATTTTGCTGTGAAATACGGTCTACAAAACATTTCTTTAGAAAGCATCATTATGCTAATTTTAGGCAAAATAATGTTTAAAAGTGAAGTCTTTGCATGAAACTGAGCCGAAACACCCTTATTCTTTATCCCAGTGACAAAATAATGGTAAAATAAACATTAAACTGAGGAAACCATAAGTATCATGTAAACTCCTCAAATTCACCCAAAACATTTGATTACTTTCAGAACCAGTGCCATTACAAGGTATCAAAAATCATAGTATGTACTCAAATAAAATGAATGTTAATCAAATTAACATTTGATATTGTCACAAAGAAGTACCCCTTATTGTAAGATATATTATAGAGGTCTTTGTACATTGAAGATTTATGGCAAGAGCCATAAACCCTACAGAAGATAGTCTCCTCACACAGAATAATGATAATTCATCCATTTTAGAAGTGAATAACATCTTCTTAGTAGTGCTGCTGGTATAAAAAAAGATACAAATTCAAAATAAGCTGGCAACATACAAAAGTAACCAATGGTTTTGGTCTTTGTCTAAGAGTACACTCCCTAGTTTAACAAAGACTGGCTTTGAATCTCCCATTCAGAAGCACACGGTCACCACTTAAACATGGTGAAAATGGTGAAAATGGTGAACGCTATATGTATTTAATCATACAGAAAAAAGGAATGAAGTACTGATGTATATCGCAACATGGATGAACCTCGAAAATGTCCTAAGTGAAGGAAATCAGACACAAAAGGCCACATATTATATGAGTCCATTTGTATGAAATGTCCAGAGCAGGCAAATCCATGGTGATGAAAAATAGATTAGTGCTTGCCAGGGACTTGGGTACAGGGAAAGGAAAGTGACTTTGTAATGGGCTCTGAGTTTCCTTCAGAGGCAGAAAAAAAACATCTGGAACTATTAATACATACATGGTTGCACAACACGGCCAATGTATGACACTCCATTGAATTATATATTCACAAGTGGTAAAAATGGTGAAATTTTAAAAGTTGCTTTCCAATATTTATATACATTGTCATAGTATGGACTAGGACTTTGTCATATTGATTGGTGATGTAAACATAAGTGTGCAAACCTGAGATACCTCGCAACTGGTGGACACACGTGTGCACACACACGGCTACAGAACACAGCAAGGTAACATGGGGTTCAGTAAATTCTTATGAAATTTCCATGATCAATTAGGCCATTTGCCTTTCATTTGGCAGTGAGATTTAATTTTTCTTCACTAGTTATCTAAAATATAAACTGTTTCTTTGGTCTATATATAAATTGAAGCTGAGTCTCACAAATGATACACTAAATAGTGAATTTTTTTGTCTTTTGAAAAATCACATTATCAACTTTTCTACTGTTACATACCACAAACTGCTGTGACTTTAAGGCTCTAGCTGGGCAAACCCTTGGAAAATTTGCTAAGGGTGTCCACTGGGTGGATGCGTTGAGGGAACCTGAATAAAAACCCTGAGACACCAAAAACCGGCTGTGTCCCTGAAAGTGAAAGCAGAGTAGACTGCAGGCAGCTGAGGTAGACTGTGTGGGAGAGGGGAGCAGGCAGGACCGCTCAGGGTCTGGAGGCCATGGCCAGTCCTGCGTTGTTTCTCCAAGGCCAGTAGGAAACCACTGGCAAAGTTATAAACCAGGAGAGCGACATGACGAGACTTGAGTCTGTAAAGCGCTGTTTGCCTTTGTCAGGTTGAGACCACCAGTGTGTGTGGGGGGGATCTGCGCTCCCCCTGGGGGGCTGCACTGAGAGAGCACGGCATAAACACAGGGTGTTCCTGCCCGGAATGTGGGGTCTGCGTCTGCTCAGGAGGAAGCACTGCCCAGACCAGCCTTGGAGTCATCTCTGCTCTTTAGATCTGCCAAGGCTGGGAAACTGAGGGTCAGTCTCAGAAACAGTTCCAGAAAAAGAAAACTGGAACCGAAGGGAAAGACACATTTTTCTCCCAGTTGAGGAAGGCGGTGAAGTGGGCCTGGTGGATTGGACTGTCAGGGAGAAAGGTGTGTTTCCTGATTTGGGGTTAACGGTGATGACCGGGGAGCGTGTGGCTGCTGCAAAACACACGGTGAAACACATGGGAGTACCTACCGTGCAGTCGCAGACCTCACACAGCAATACGCTGGAGACTCTGAAGGCAGGATACAGAGGACTTTGTGCTGCGACGGCACGTTCCCTGGAAGGACGAAATTACTGTAAGGAAACTACGTTTATGAACAACCACCTGCACACCCTGCCAGTGAAACAGAGATGACAACGAACTTCCTCCCAGAGGCTAAGCCAGACCCACGTCCAGCTCAGAGGTTGATACCCCATTAGGGTAGAGAGGCCACCGGGTGGAAGTCACACCCGTGGCCACCACGTCCTGGGTGTGAGGGACCTCAGTGTGGTGGAAACTGTGGTTCCCCATTTCCAAATGTCCACACCGAGCCCCTCCCGGGTCTCTGAGGACCGGCCGCCCCTTAGCAGGCGGCTGGGGACAGCAAGGCAGTGTCCCCAGGGCTGGGACTGGAAGGTCGCACTCACCCTCGGGGTCTCAGGTCTGGGCATGGGAAGGCCTCACTCACTGGCAGCCGCATCCTCTCACACAGGGCGTGATGCCAGAGGGCAGGAGCAAACAGATGGTATATCTGACATACCATCAAAACAGAAAATAAAATAACTTTTTCAGACCAAAAAATGAAAGAAATTATCACCACCAGATTCTCATTACCAAAAAAAAAAAAAAAAACTAAAAGAAATTCTTCAAGCAAAAAAACATTAACCAGCTGGAAAGGTGGATCTGCACAAAACAACGAGGATGACAAGAACGATGCCCTGTCCCCATACAACGATCCTGCGTTTTCAGACCAACTCGCAGAGTCCCAGAGGGAGGGACCGTCTCACCCACGCACGCAAACGCTAACCTCGGTGACGGCTCCACCGGGTCCCCCACGACGGGGCCGACACAGACTCGGCAGTGGCGGGTCAAGGCAGGGGCGACAGCTCTGCCTGGGCGCCTCAGCCCTTCCCACGGGTCAAGAGAACACTACCTCCCCGGAGCCCAGGGGGAGTCAGGGCTTCACGGTGAGTCCCCACCCCCGCGGGGCCGGAGGGCAACGCCAGCTGAGCTGTGGCCGCCTCCTCCCGGGATGCTGTCGCTGCAGCCATCTGGGAAGGGAACACCGGCACCTGCCGTGTGCAGAGCGCGAGAGCGGAGCACCGTCCGGCCACTGCTCCCCCCCACCCCATGCAGAGAGACTGAGTCAGAAGCCAAGGAGGGCCCTGCTCGCCCCTGGTCACTCAGCCACAGGGGACAGCTCCAGGGCAGGGACCCGGTGGTCCAGCAGCTGAGGCCCCAGCGGCAACGCCCTCTGCCCCCCACCCTGGCGCCATCTGCCACCTCATGGCCAGGCCGGGGCATCCGCCCCCCCACTTCCCGCCATCGGGCAGACGTTACCCGCACTGCAAGGAGCACAGAGGAGACCACAGCCTCTCAGCAGCCCCTGCCGGCCAGTCACACTCAGCTTTCCCACGAGCCCACGGTGCTGCCTGTGCCTGACGCCTCCAGACCAGAAAGCGGCCTCTCAGCTGAGCTGCGGGTTTGCTGTGCTGTTACCTTCAAAGGCCAGGGAGAGGTTCACCTGCTCAGGCGCCAGAGGAGTTTGCGCACACCTGGCGAGAAGCTCACCAGGTGACCCAGGAGTTCCCCCACAGGCTGCTCAGACGTGGGTGCGAGTCCCTGCTGCGTCCTCCCCATCCGCGGCCCAGGCGGGAGCCGACAGACACCAGAAGCTGCTGTGTGGTCAGCACATGGCTGGGAGAAGCCCCTGGCACTGGAGCTGTCCAAGCCCCAGGGACAGGCAGGGCCAGACCAGGCCCGCATCGGGACGATTCAGCACCGAACATGCAGGAGCCCAGGGCAGGGAAGAGCCCCAGCCGGGAACCTGACCCGGAGCCCCAGCTGTGCCTCCCCCACAGTGCCCTCCCCACAGTGCAGACGCTGCCTGCTTCGTGGTTCTGTCAAAGAGGAAGTAAATCCAAGCGTTGTCCTTGTGAGGACACAGCAAGGGCAAACCCCAACCTGGGAGAGCTGGAGGCTGTGCAGCAGCCAGGCCATCCCTCCTGCTTCCCAAGTATTTTTCAGCTCAGACAAGGTAGTTTTCATTTATGTAAGTTTCATTTGGGTCTTCTTTATTTACATCTTCTATACCTCTGCTTTGAACATGTTGATGCAGTTATGACAGCTGTTTTAATGCCCTTGTTCTCTGCTGACATCTGTATCAGTTCTGGTTTGCTTTCAATTTATTGACTGCTCCTTAGTATGGGGGTCATATTTTTCTGCTTGCTCGGACATTTCGTTGGATGCCAGACCTTGTGGATTTTACCTTGTTGGGTGCCAAGTGTTCTTATGAGGCTACGAATACTCTTGAGTTTTGCTCTGGGATGCACCTGGGCTTCTTGGAAAGCATTGACCAATTCGCATTGACCAATCAGGACTCAGCCTCACTGACCAATCAGACTCAGCCTCACTGGCCAATCAGGACTCAGCTGCACCACCCATTCAGATTCAGCCGTATTGACCAATCAGGACTCAGCCACACTCCAATCAGACTCAGCCACATTGACCAATCAGGAATCAGTCCCACAGACCAATCAGACTCAGCCACACTAACCAATCAGGACTCAGCTGCACTGACCAATCAGACTCAGCTTTAGCACGTCTGGAGCTCACATGCATTAAGCAATTAGAACTGAGATGCACTGACCAATCAGTCTCAGCCACACCGACCAATCACACTCAACGGCATTAACCAATCAGACTCAGCTCCATTGACCAAACAGGACTCAGCTGGACTGACCAATCAGATGCAGCTGCATTGACCAATCAGGACTCAGCTGCATGGACAAATCAAGTCTCAGCTGCATTGACCAATCAAACTCAGCCTCACTGACCAAGCAGACTCAGCCGCATTGACCAATCAGGACTCAGCCTCACTCACCAATAAGGACTAAGCCTCACTGACCAATCAGACTCAACCACATTGACCAATTAGGACTCAGCCTCACTGACCATTCAGGACTCACCCTTACTGACATATCAGAGTCAGATGCACTGACGAATCAGGACACAGCCGTACTGACCACTCAGGACTCAGCTGCACTGATCAAACAAGACTCAGCCGCACCGACCAATGAGATTGAGCCGCATTGACCAATCAGGGCTCAGTCTAACTGACCAATCAGACTCAGCCGCATTGACAATTCACACTGAGCCGCATTGACCAATCAGGACTCAGCCTCACTGACCAATCAGGACACAGCCACACTGACCAATCAGGACGCAGCTGCACTGACCAGTCAGGACTAAGTCACACCAACCAATCAGGATTCAGCCACATTGACCAATCAGGACTCAGTCTCACTAACCAATCAGACTCACTGAGCCACATTGACCAATCAGAACTCAGTCTCACTGACCAATGAGACTCAGCCACATTGATCAATCAGGACTCAACTTCCCTGACCAATCGGGACTCAGCCGCATTGACCAATAAGGAGTCAGCCTCATTGACCAATCAGGACTCAGCCTCACTGACCAACCACAGTCAGCTGCACTGACCAATCAGGACTCAGCCTCACTGACCAATCAGACTCAGCTGCACTGACCAATCTGACTCAGCCTCACTGACCAATTGGACCAAGCCAGTGAATCCCTCATTTGTATAATGAACCTGACCGGAGCCTGGGCGAGAACTTCCGCTGTGTGACCTGAGCCTTCCCTGTGCTCTCTGGAACGACCCCCCTATCACACGGAAGGCGGGGTCTCTGGAATGAGTCTCTTTCCTTCAGACTCCTTTTTAGACAACTTCTGTTCCCGGCAGGCACGCGTCCAGCAGACCTTCCCCCAGCTGTCCATACCCGCGGGCCCACCCAGCCCCGCCCTGCACCCTCCCCAGACCTCCCGCTCAGGCTGCAGCTCATCCCTGCTGGGGCTGCACGGGAGCTACTGGAGCCCCTGAGGGCACGGACCTCGCTCGCTTGGCAGTGGGCTGCATGGTCGTGGTGCCCGGCAGAGGCTGCCTGGCTCCCGCGCATCACCTGGTTCTGGCGAGCAGTGGGGTCGCAGGGTGTGCTCCCTGACGAGGGCTGTCATTGGGAGTGTGCAGATGTCCTGGGGACACCTGCTCCGGACACCAGCTCCGCCCTTTTCCTCTCACTTCCTTGGGAACAGTGAAGGAGACCTGCCGGGCTTCGTCCTTTCCAGCCTCCAGGTTGCCCGAAGGAAGGGCAGGCACACCTGGCACCCTCAAGGGGCTGGGGCGTCACTGGAGTCAGAGACCTCGTCCCAGCGACCTTCTGGGCCAGTGAGCAGCCTGAGGCCGGGCACCTGGGCTGGGCTAGAGCTCAGCAGCCCGGCCGTGCCTGGTCCCTGGGTGGCCTGTGCCCGCAGGGTGCGGGGACAGCACTGTGGCTCACAGTGGCTCCAGCTTCTGTGGCTCCTGCTGGGTGTGCGGGGGAGGCACAGACAGCCAGTGCTGCTCTGTGCCGCCCGGGGAAGCTCTCCCTATCTGGGGCAGCGGCCGCAGCCACAAGTGGCCACTCACATGGAGTGTCCCGAGGAGAGGCGGAGGATTGCCCTGCTGTGACTGGAAACATGGACAACCGCCCCAGGGCCCCTGCGCTCGACTGGACTGTGACAGAAGAGCTGAGAACGCCCAGGGTGGGAGCTTGGTGCCGTCTGGGGCGTCCACAGCCTCTGAACGGCCTTTGTTCCCCTGGGCCTGTTCACTCGGGCCCTGGGGACCCGGGAAGTGCAGGGCTCAGGGACGCAGCACAGGGAGGTGAGTTCTTCAGGGGTGCCGGCCACTTGCTCCCACCAAGGGCAGTAGGGAGCCTCCCTCCTCCGACTCCAGACTGCTGTGGTCTTTCCATTTCACTGTCCCCAGGCCTCACTGTGACCACCAGGGGTCTCAAGAGCCCCGAGCAGCCGTGGCTCAAGCGCGGCAGGCAGGTGCCTCCCCTTGCCCCAGGGCCCGGCCTCCCTCTCGGGTGCTGCAGCTGGCTTTGGACTTAGCTGGGGGCTGTTCCCCTCCTGTCCCCGTCTCCTCTCCCCCGCCCCCTGTCAGCTTCCAGGGACCAGGCCATCATGGAGCCCAGGGCATGTTCTGGAGAGGCTGTCTGGGGCCCTGGCAGGACTTGCCTCCCTGGAGACTCGGAGGAGCCGGAGCTCCTTCCCTTTCCTCCTTTTCCTTCTGCCCACTCTGGGCTGGGGAGGCTGCCTCTGAGGGTCCAGTCACGTCCTGCCAGGCGCAGGGCCTCCACAGGCATGTCCTTCACTCGGCTCTAAGTCCGAGGGCGATGGCTGGAGGGGCCCTGTCCCCAGGGCCTGGGTGAACCCACGGTCTGTGCAGAGCCAGGCCTCGTCCGATCCTCAGGACGCCTCGTCTCCAGGACGCACAGGCCATCCCTGCCTGCAGCGGTGGCAAGATGCCTGGTGTTGCCTGCCCAGGAGTGGGGTCTGTCTCAGCAGGTCCTCCCTCGGTCTGCGGCCACACCTGGTCATGGTGAGCAGCACGGGCTCAAGGTGTGCTCCGAGGTGAGGACACGATGTGAGGTGGCCCAGGAAGGGTCCAGGGACTCCGGGAGGGCCGCAGGCTGCTGCCCCTCTGGGTGGAGGGCACTACCCTGGACAGGGCTTGGGATAGAGATTGGAAGGGTCCCGGCGGCACCACAGCCCCCAAGCCAGCCCTGCGGAGGCTGGAGCATTGAGGGGAGAACCACGGATGGGCGTAGGACCCGGCAGCCCCCGGAGGGGGGGCGCCCAGCAGTGGCTCAGGAAGACCCGCTTTAGGAAGCCCTGCCCACCTGCAGGGCCTGGGGCTGTCACCAGCCGGGAGACACAAGCTCCTGCCAAGCACAGCAGCCGCCCAGCCGTTTCTCAATGGTCTGGCAACACAGCTCAGCCCGCACAGCTCCCTGGGCTACGGCACCCTCGAGGTGCTTGACGCTTTGCCCGTAGATGGAAGAGGTCGGTGAGAGGGGCCCAGGCCAGGGCACCCACACACAGGGTGCTGGTTGCTGCCAGGCAGAGACACGCAGGGTGAGCCGAGAACCTGAGTTATGAAGATTTAGGGGTAAAGGTCATGATGCCAAGGTCACAGAGTGTCTTCATCCACAGGGAAGGGTTATCCCCATGGGAAAACCTGGTCCTAGTGACAGGCCCCTGGTCCTAGTGACAAGACTTTGTCCTAGTGACAGGAACCTGGTCCTGGTGACAGTCCTCTGGTCCTAGGGACAAGAACATGGCCCTAGGGACAGGAACATGGTCCTACTGACAGAAACCTTGTCCTAGTGACAAGGACTTGGTCCTAGTGACAGGGACATGATCCTAGTAACAGAGACCTGGTCCTAGTGACAGAGACCTGGTCCTAGTGACAGGTCCCTGGTTCTAGTGACAAGACTTTGTCCTAGTGACAGGTCCCTCGTCCTAGTGAAAGGCCCCTGGTCATAGTGACAGACCCTGGTGCTGGTGACAGGCCCCTGGTCCTAGGGACAGGGACGTGGTCCTAGTGACAGAGACCTGGTCCTAGTGACAAGACTTTGTCCTAGTGACAGGAACTCAGATCTAATGACAGGAACCTGGTCCTAGTGATAGGCCCTTGGTCATGGTGACAGGTCCCTGGTCCTAGTGAAAGGCCCCTGGTCATAGTGACAGGCCCTTGGAGCTGGTGACAGGAATGTGGTCCTAGGGACAGGACCTGACCCTGCTCACAGGCTCCTTGCCCAGGTTGCTGTCACCTCACTGGCGTCCCAATTTCCAGTCCTTTTGTTGGTGTCTCTGCTCTGATGCTGCCATGGCAGCTGTCCCTCTGCCTGTGACGTGTTGGATCACATTTCTACAGGTTTTGTTTCAGGCAGGCGAGTGGCCAAGAAGGTCCAGGGAGATTCATTTTGGGCTGCGGGTTCCATGGGGCCTATTCTGAGCAGGGAAGGCCCGTGAGCTGGTGGGCAAGGCCAGTTCAGGTGTCTGAGCCCAGTGGGGATGAAGGCAGCAGTGTCCAGGCCTGTGGCACTGCGGGAGGGCACTTGCTCCCCCAGAGTGTGACATCGCTTACCTGTGTGTTCGCACCTGTGCTCCCACCAGAAGGCAATCCTCATGAAGGGCAGGACTTGCACCTGCGCTCGGTCCTCACGCCTCACTTTGTCCTGAAGCCTGATCTCTGAGTGGGCTCAGGCATCCTGCGTGAATGCCCAGGGCCGGCTCGAGAGCCGGACTCAGCCACATTCACTAATCAGGACTCAGCTGCACTCCAATCAGACTCAATCGCATTGGCCAATCAGGCCTAAGCTGTACTGACCAATCAGGCCTAAGCCACACTGACCAATCAGGATCCAGCTGCACTGACGAATCAGGACACCGCTGCACAGCCCAATCACGATACAGCCCCACCGACCAATCAGGACCCAGCTGCACTAACCAGTCAGCACTCAGTCGCAATAGCCAATCAGATACAGCCGCATTGACCAATCAGAACTCAGTGTCACTGACCAATCGTAGTCAGCCACACTGACCAATCAGGACTCAGCATCACTGACCAATCACTCAGCCGCACTAACCAATCAGACTCAGCTGCATTGACCAATCAGAACTCAGCTGAACTGACCAATCAGGATTCAGCTACATTAACCAATCAGGACTCAGCATCACTGAACAATCATAACTCAGCCTCACTGACTAATCAGCACTCAGCCCCACTAACCAATCAGACTCAGCCACATTGACAAATCAGATGCAGACACATTGACCAATCAGGACTCAGACTCACTGACCAATCAGGACTAAGCCTCAATGACCAATCAAGACTCAGCATCACTGACCAATCAGGACTCAGTGTGAGTGACCAACCAGGACTCAGACTCACGCAACAATCAGGACTCAGCTGCACTGATCAATCAGGACACAGCCACATTGAACAACCAGGACACAGCATCACTGACCAGTCACGACCCAGACTCACTGACCAATCAGGACACAGCCTCACTGACCAATAAGGACTCAGCCACACTGACCAATCAGGAATTAGCTGTACTGAGCAATCAGGACTGACCTGCACCAACCAATCAAGATTCAGCTGCACTGACCAAACAGACTCAACAGTATTGACCAATCAGGATGCAGCAGCACTGATCAATCAGAACTCAGCCACACTGACCAATCAGAACACAACTGCACTGTCCAATCAGACTGAGAAGCACTGACCAATCAGGACTCAGCTGCAATGACCAACCAGACTCAGCCGCACTGACCAATCAGGACTCAGCTGCGCTGACCAATCAGACTCAGCCGTATTGACCAATCAGGCCTCAGCTACACTGACCAATCAGAACTCAGCCGCACTGACCAATCAGGACATGACTCCACTGACCAATCAGGACTCCGCTGCACTGACCAATCAGGAATCAGCAGCACTGACCAATCAGAACTCTGCTGCACTGACCAATCAGACTCAGTCGTATTGACCAATCGGGGCTCAGCCGCACTGACCAATCAGAACTTGGCTCTACTGACCAATCAGAACTCAGCTGTACTGACCAATCAGGACACAGCTGCTCTGACCAATCAGGAAGCGGCTGCACTGACCAATGAGAATTCAGCCGCACTGACCAATGAGGGGTCATCTGCGCTGACCTATCAGAGCTCTGCTTCACTGACCAATCAGGACTCAGCTGCACCGTCCAATCAGAACTCAGCCGCACTGACCAATCAGGACGCAGCTGTATTGACCAATCAGGACTCAGCTGCACTGACCAATCAGAACTCAGCTCTACTCACCAATCAGACTCAGTCGCATTGACCAATCAGGACTCAGGTGCACTGACCAATCAGAACTCAGTCGCCCTGACCAATCAGGACACAACTGCACTGACCAATCAGAACGCAGCTGCACTGACCAATCAGACTCAGCCGTATTGGCCAATGAGGACTTGGCTTGCACTGACCAATCAGAACTCAGCTTTACTGACCAATCAGGACTCACCTGCACTGACCAATCAGAGCTCTGCTTCACTGACCAGTCAGGACTCAGCTGCACCGTCCAATCAGAACTCAGCCGCACTGACCAATCAGGACACAAGTGTACTGACCAATCAGGACGCAGCTGTATTGACCAATCAGGACTAAGCCGCACTGATCAATCAGAACTCAGCTCTACTGACCAATCAGGACTCAGCTGCACTGACCAATCAGAAATCGGCTCTACTGACCAATCAGAACTCAGCTGCACTGACCAATCAGAGCTCTGCTTCACTGACCTATCAGGACTCAGCTGCACCGTCCAATCAGAACTCAGCGGCACTGACCAATCAGGACACAAGTGTACTGACCAATCAGGACGCAGCCGTATTGACCAATCAGGACTCAGCCGCACTGACCCATGAGAACTCAGCTCTACTCACCAATCAGACTCAGTCGCATTGACCAATCAGGACTCAGCTGCACTGACCAATCAGAACTCAGTCGCCCTGACCAATCAGGACACAAATGCACTGACCAATCAGAACGCAGCTGCACTGACCAATCAGACTCAGCCGTATTGACCAATGAGGACTTGGCTTGCACTGACCAATCAGAACTCAGCTTTACTGACCAATCAGGACTCACCTGCACTGACCAATCAGAGCTCTGCTTCACTGACCAATCAGGACTCAGCTGCACCGTCCAATCAGAACTCAGCCGCACTGACCAATCAGGACACAAGTGTACTGACCAATCAGGACGCAGCTGTATTGACCAATCAGGACTCAGCCGCACTGACCAATCAGAACTCAGCTCTACTGACCAATCAGGACTCAGCCGCACTGACCAATCAGAACTCGGCTCTACTGACCAATCAGAACTCAGCTGCACTGACCAATCGGGACACAGCTGCTCTGACCAATCAGGACACAAGTGTACTGACCAATCAGGACGCTGCTGTATTGACCAATCGGGACTCAGCCGCACTGACCAATCAGAACTTGGCTCTACTGACCAATCAGAACTCAGCTGCATTGACCAATCAGGACACAGCTGCTCTGACCAATCAGGAAGCAGCTGCACTGACCAATGAGAATTCAGCCGCACTGACCAATGAGGGCTCATCTGCGCTGACCTATCAGGACGCAGCCGCACTGACCAATCAGAACTCAGCCGCACTGACTAACCAGTACACAACTGCACTGACCAATCAGGACTCAGCTGCTCTGTCCAGGTGCTCTGTCCAGCCCTGGCTGCCGTCTGCCCGGAACCCCATCATGGTGTGGAGGGCGCCCCCCCTGCCCCCCGGGAGGGGTAGGGACCCGCAGTGCCGCCGACCAGGGTGGCCTCTGCGCACCTGGCTCAGGCATCAGCAGCCAGGCGGGCTCTGGGGAGGCCTCGGGAGGGCCCTGCCATACCCTGACCTTCGTTCCTATGTGCCCGAGGCTGCACAGGAAAGGAGCAGACACATGACGCCACAGGTGAACAGGCGAGTCATCCTTCCAATGTCACAGAGCACATGATGGGGACTCCTGGGACTGCAGGACACGGTCTGCCATAGGTGTCCAGGATGACAGGGTCAGACAATCGGGGGAAGGCATCTTATTTCCAAACTCCTTTTACTTGGGGGATCAGACAGCAGGCTGTCAACACCCCGATACATTATTAAGACTGTGTCACCCCCACCAGGAGGCTGCCAGGGCCTTCACAAGGGGTGGCAGGTCCTTCAGGCGTGGGGAGGCGGCGTGGGTGCCCGTGCTCATGGCCCATTTGCTATTTTAAAAACTACCCGTGAGAGGAGCCCCCACGGCAGGGCTGCACCCCTCCCACCGCTCTCCTGCAGAGAGACTCGCCCAGGGCCCACGGGGGTCCGCAGGTGAGCCAGGGGCGGGGTCTGCCAGTCACCACGCGCTCTCCTTGCAGAAACTGCTGCGGGACCCTGGTCCCCCTTCCCTGGGTGGGCTCTGGGTCTGGAAACCAGCTTGGGTTAGAACTGGGCGCGAAAAAGGCATTTTCCACTTGCCCCCACCAAGGCCACCTCGGGCAGAAGAGCGGTGACGGCCTTTTGTTCTCAGATGTGGGCCCCAGCGTGCCCTCACTCTCCCCAGCTCTGCACCACCTTTTCTTCCTTGTCTACGGCGGTACCACCCTGAACGCGCCCGGTCTTGGCTGATCTCGGACGCTAAGCAGGGTCAGGCCTGGTTAGGACTTGGTGACCCCAGCAACCCCAGCCTTCTGTAAAGGCTGCAGTTGCCCCGCCCTGTGGGCGGAAGTCCTGTGCCAACCCCACATCCACAGCCCTCTCTGCGCTCCCTGACTGCACCTGGACACACCCAGGGCCGGTCCTGGGGCAGGACCCCAGGCACAGGCTCTCTGAATCATCTCTGGGTGTCTGGAAAAGGTTCTCTGCTCCGACCTGCAGGGCATTCACACCCTGCTTCCCGAGGTCCTGGGTGCTCCTTGCCCACAGGACTGGCAAATAGTGGCAAAATACTAAAATTGTCGCCTACAGTTACATCTGTAGTCAAGTGTGGGAGGTGAGTAAGTACCTGCTTCTAGGCGTGTTGCAGAACTTGGGGGAAGAGGGGAAAGCCCCCAGTTTAGCACCAAAGGTCCCGGGCAAACTGGGACAGTTGCCATAACAGACGGAGACACTGCTCCAAGACCAGGGAAGCAGGCTGCGGGCGCCCGAGGTCCCGGCCCCTGTTGGTCTCCTGCACAGAGGTGTAAAGTCTCCGGGCCCCAAGCAGCCCGGGGAAGGAAATCCCTGCACCTCCCCTGCAGCCAGGCCTCTGGCCCAGGGGGTGTGACCCTCAGGTCTCTTAGGCAAGGGACCTCCAGCCAGCCTGTGGCAGGGATCAGGCCAAGGCTCTGCCCACCCCGCGGCCCGCAAGGACTTATTTGGCCTCTGCCCTCTCACCGAACGCTGCAAATGGAGCGGCCTCTGCCAACCAGGGAGGGCTGCATGTTCCCGGGAGGGGAGGGCACTGTCCCAGGCCAGTGCCTGCCTCCCCACCTGAAGGACCGCAGGGCCAGCGCGGATCCCATCCCCAGGGTACAGGGGTACCAACCTGGCCCTGACTCCAGCCCTGCAACGGGCACACACGTGGCCATTTAGGGCTGCACTGGCTCTTGTCCCCAGCAGCGACAGAAGCTGTGATCGAAGCTCTCGCCAGACCCGTCCAAGGCACCCAAAGCCCGGGCTCAGTCTCAAGTTCTGGGGGGACTTGGCTGACCCTGAGCAGGCTGAGCCCCCGTCACTAGGAAATTTACCTAAAATCAGGAACTTGCTCACCACTCTGAGTCCCCTCAACGTTGGCTAAACTAATAGTAATTGCATTTAAAAACGTGTCTGCCTTTACTCTTACCTGAGACTTTGACATTCAAAGCGTCTGTCAGTTCAGTCGTCAACAGTAGTTACTGCTGTGTCACATTTAGGTGGGTCTAAGCCGACATTCAGGCCAGACGAGGGCTCAGGCCCGGCTCTGGTTTGTGCTGTCCAGGGTTTGAGTCCCAGGCCTGCTTTGGCCTTTTCACTGCTTTGTGTGCCTCAGTTTCCCCACGAGGACGACCAGCATAGCTAGTGCGTGTTAGCGCTGTCCCCGCGGACCACGAGCACGCGCTGCATGATCTGTTTCCGCCAGCCACGTTCAGCGACTCATGACAACGACCCTCACGATGCTGCTCGCGGGAAGTGTCAGGCTCGGCCCGCCCGGGACCGCGGGGTGCCCCGGCCCCGACCCCTCTCCCCTCCCCTGTCCGCCCCCGCCACGCCCCGCCCCCCACTCCCCTCCCCTCTCCGCCCCGTCCCCGCCCCCACTCCGCTCCCCTGTCAGCCCGGCCCCGCCCCTCCCGTCCGCCCCCACCCCCCGGCCCCGCGCCGCGGCTCCGCTCGTCCCCCCGCGGCCACACGGGGGCGCAGGGGGCGCAGCCGGACAGCGGGCGAGGGCGGGGCGGGGCGGGAGGACCGGGATGGGGAGAGGACGGAGAGGGGCGGGGAAGGGGGGGCGCCGGAGAGGCCGGGGTCTGGCGTGTGGAGGGGCAGGTGGGGGGTGGGAGGGGAGGTGGGTGGACGGGCACGTGGGGGATGGGGCGGGAGGCGGGCCCAGGAGGTCGGGCCTCGGGCGAAACTTGGGGAGAAGGCCTGAGGGGTCCCCGGGAGCGGAGCCTTCAGCCCCGCGGCCTTTCCCTGCCAGGGCTGGGGGTGCGCTGGGCCCCACGGCCCCCTGGAAGGGGTGCGGGGTCTCGGGAGCTCCTGCCAAGGCTGCCCCGCCCCGGGCCGCGGGCAGAGGCTCCCGAAGCCGAAGCCAGGCGTGCAGCTGGGGGCGCCGGGCCCACCTGGGAAAGCCCAGGCAGCGCTGGAAAGTGGGAGGCGGGGCCTTTCCCTCCTCCGCGTTTAAGGCTTCAGGTGGCCCTGTGGCCTGGCGGGCCGTGGAAGGCGGAGGAGGTGGGTGTGGTGGCCCCTGCCGGGCACCAGGTGCTCCTCCCAGGCCCAGCGCGCGCCAGGCCCCCACCCCAGCGCCTGGCCGGGAGCAGACGGGTGCGCTGCTGTCTGCCCAGCCCCCACCCCGCTAGGTCCGTGGCTCAGGGCAGATTCCCAAACCTACCCCAGGATGAGGGCAGCTGCTGCCACCCTGCACTGGCTGGTGAGAGGGCGGGGACGTAGGCTCCTTCCTGGGGACCGTCTCCAGCCTGTCTGCCCAGTGCACGCCGGGTGAGGGATGCAACCCGGTGTCTCCCCCAGTGCCCCGTAAGCAGGGTGGGCCCCGTCGGGCTGGCACGGCGTCTCCGCCTGAGCCAACCCCGCAACGGCAGGAGCAGCCCCCTCCCCGCTGTGACTCAGCACACACACCTGTGCGGTTCAGGCCAGCCCAACAGGTAGAATCTTCTCTTCTCTCGACAAAGGATGAAGGTTTCCCTCTGCAGAGCGAGGCTTCCCAAGTCCCTCAGCAGACCTCAAGGTCACCCACATCTCGGACCCGGGGTCTGAGCCTTGGGGCAGGCCCTGCCCCGGGAGAGAAGGGACCGGGTGGCAGGACACGGCTGTGGCTCTGGTCAGGTCCCTGCCTGGCTGGGACAGTATGTTTCCCCAGCTGCACTGACCAATCGGGACTCAGCTGCGCTGACAAATCAGACTCAGCAGTATTGACCAATCAGGCCTCAGCTACACTGACCAATCAGAACTCAGCCGCACTGACCAATCAGGACACGACTCCACTGACCAATCAGGACTCCGCTGCACTGACCAATCAGGATTCAGCAGCACTGACCAATCGGAACTCAGCTGCACTGACCAATCAGACTCAGTCGTATTGACCAATCAGGACTCAGCTGCACTGACCAATCAGAACTCAGTCGCCCTGACCAATCAGGACACAACTGCACTGACCAATCAGAACGCAGCTGCACTGACCAATCAGACTCAGCCGTATTGACCAATGAGGACTTGGCTTGCACTGACCAATCAGAACTCAGCTTTACTAACCAATCAGGACTCACCTGCACTGACCAATCAGAGCTCTGCTTCACTGACCAATCAAGACTCAGCTGCACCGTCCAATCAGAACTCAGCCGCACTGACCAATCAGGACGCAGCTGTATTGACCAATCAGGACTCAGCTGCACTGACCAATCAGAACTCAGCTCTACTCACCAATCAGACTCAGTCGCATTGACCAATCAGGACTCAGGTGCACTGACCAATCAGAACTCAGTCGCCCTGACCAATCAGGACACAACTGCACTGACCAATCAGAACGCAGCTGCACTGACCAATCAGACTCAGCCGTATTGGCCAATGAGGACTTGGCTTGCACTGACCAATCAGAACTCAGCTTTACTGACCAATCAGGACTCACCTGCACTGACCAATCAGAGCTCTGCTTCACTGACCAGTCAGGACTCAGCTGCACCGTCCAATCAGAACTCAGCCGCACTGACCAATCAGGACACAAGTGTACTGACCAATCAGGACGCAGCTGTATTGACCAATCAGGACTCACCCGCACTGACCAATCAGAACTCAGCTCTACTGACCAATCAGGACTCAGCTGCACTGACCAATCAGAACTCGGCTCTACTGACCAATCAGCACTCAGCTGCACTGACCAATCGGGACACAGCTGCTCTGACCAATCAGGACACAAGTGTACTGACCAATCAGGACGCTGCTGTATTGACCAATCGGGACTCAGCCGCACTGACCAATCAGAACTTGGCTCTACTGACCAATCAGAACTCAGCTGCATTGACCAATCAGGACACAGCTGCTCTGACCAATCAGGAAGCAGCTGCACTGACCAATGAGAATTCAGCCGCACTGACCAATGAGGGCTCATCTGCGCTGACCTATCAGGACGCAGCCGCACTGACCAATCAGAACTCAGCCGCACTGACTAACCAGTACACAACTGCACTGACCAATCAGGACTCAGCTGCTCTGTCCAGGTGCTCTGTCCAGCCCTGGCTGCCGTCTGCCCGGAACCCCATCATGGTGTGGAGGGCGCCCCCCCTGCCCCCCGGGAGGGGTAGGGACCCGCAGTGCCGCCGACCAGGGTGGCCTCTGCGCACCTGGCTCAGGCATCAGCAGCCAGGCGGGCTCTGGGGAGGCCTCGGGAGGGCCCTGCCATACCCTGACCTTCGTTCCTATGTGCCCGAGGCTGCACAGGAAAGGAGCAGACACATGACGCCACAGGTGAACAGGCGAGTCATCCTTCCAATGTCACAGAGCACATGATGGGGACTCCTGGGACTGCAGGACACGGTCTGCCATAGGTGTCCAGGATGACAGGGTCAGACAATCGGGGGAAGGCATCTTATTTCCAAACTCCTTTTACTTGGGGGATCAGACAGCAGGCTGTCAACACCCCGATACATTATTAAGACTGTGTCACCCCCACCAGGAGGCTGCCAGGGCCTTCACAAGGGGTGGCAGGTCCTTCAGGCGTGGGGAGGCGGCGTGGGTGCCCGTGCTCATGGCCCATTTGCTATTTTAAAATCTACCCGTGAGAGGAGCCCCCACGGCAGGGCTGCACCCCTCCCACCGCTCTCCTGCAGAGAGACTCGCCCAGGGCCCACGGGGGTCCGCAGGTGAGCCAGGGGCGGGGTCTGCCAGTCACCACGCGCTCTCCTTGCAGAAACTGCTGCGGGACCCTGGTCCCCCTTCCCTGGGTGGGCTCTGGGTCTGGAAACCAGCTTGGGTTAGAACTGGGCGCGAAAAAGGCATTTTCCACTTGCCCCCACCAAGGCCACCTCGGGCAGAAGAGCGGTGACGGCCTTTTGTTCTCAGATGTGGGCCCCAGCGTGCCCTCACTCTCCCCAGCTCTGCACCACCTTTTCTTCCTTGTCTACGGCGGTACCACCCTGAACGCGCCCGGTCTTGGCTGATCTCGGACGCTAAGCAGGGTCAGGCCTGGTTAGGACTTGGTGACCCCAGCAACCCCAGCCTTCTGTAAAGGCTGCAGTTGCCCCGCCCTGTGGGCGGAAGTCCTGTGCCAACCCCACATCCACAGCCCTCTCTGCGCTCCCTGACTGCACCTGGACACACCCAGGGCCGGTCCTGGGGCAGGACCCCAGGCACAGGCTCTCTGAATCATCTCTGGGTGTCTGGAAAAGGTTCTCTGCTCCGACCTGCAGGGCATTCACACCCTGCTTCCCGAGGTCCTGGGTGCTCCTTGCCCACAGGACTGGCAAATAGTGGCAAAATACTGAAATTGTCACCTACAGTTACATCTGTAGTCAAGTGTGGGAGGTGAGTAAGTACCTGCTTCTAGGCGTGTTGCAGAACCTGGGGGAAGAGGGGAAAGCCCCCAGTTTAGCACCAAAGGTCCCGGGCAAACTGGGACAGTTGCCATAACAGACGGAGGACACTGCTCCAAGACCAGGGAAGCAGGCTGCGGGCGCCCGAGGTCCCGGCCCCTGTTGGTCTCCTGCACAGAGGTGTAAAGTCTCCGGGCCCCAAGCAGCCCGGGGAAGGAAATCCCTGCACCTCCCCTGCAGCCAGGCCTCTGGCCCAGGGGGTGTGACCCTCAGGTCTCTTAGGCAAGGGACCTCCAGCCAGCCTGTGGCAGGGATCAGGCCAAGGCTCTGCCCACCCCGCGGCCCGCAAGGACTTATTTGGCCTCTGCCCTCTCACCGAACGCTGCAAATGGAGCGGCCTCTGCCAACCAGGGAGGGCTGCATGTTCCCGGGAGGGGAGGGCACTGTCCCAGGCCAGTGCCTGCCTCCCCACCTGAAGGACCGCAGGGCCAGCGCGGATCCCATCCCCAGGGTACAGGGGTACCAACCTGGCCCTGACTCCAGCCCTGCAACGGGCACACACGTGGCCATTTAGGGCTGCACTGGCTCTTGTCCCCAGCAGCGACAGAAGCTGTGATCGAAGCTCTCGCCAGACCCGTCCAAGGCACCCAAAGCCCGGGCTCAGTCTCAAGTTCTGGGGGGACTTGGCTGACCCTGAGCAGGCTGAGCCCCCGTCACTAGGAAATTTACCTAAAATCAGGAACTTGCTCACCACTCTGAGTCCCCTCAACGTTGGCTAAACTAATAGTAATTGCATTTAAAAACGTGTCTGCCTTTACTCTTACCTGAGACTTTGACATTCAAAGCGTCTGTCAGTTCACTCGTCAACAGTAGTTACTGCTGTGTCACATTTAGGTGGGTCTAAGCCGACATTCAGGCCAGACGAGGGCTCAGGCCCGGCTCTGGTTTGTGCTGTCCAGGGTTTGAGTCCCAGGCCTGCTTTGGCCTTTTCACTGCTTTGTGTGCCTCAGTTTCCCCACGAGGACGACCAGCATAGCTAGTGCGTGTTAGCGCTGTCCCCGCGGACCACGAGCACGCGCTGCATGATCTGTTTCCGCCAGCCACGTTCAGCGACTCATGACAACGACCCTCACGATGCTGCTCGCGGGAAGTGTCAGGCTCGGCCCGCCCGGGACCGCGGGGTGCCCCGGCCCCGACCCCTCTCCCCTCCCCTGTCCGCCCCCGCCACGCCCCGCCCCCCACTCCCCTCCCCTCTCCGCCCCGTCCCCGCCCCCACTCCGCTCCCCTGTCAGCCCGGCCCCGCCCCTCCCGTCCGCCCCCACCCCCCGGCCCCGCGCCGCGGCTCCGCTCGTCCCCCCGCGGCCACACGGGGGCGCAGGGGGCGCAGCCGGACAGCGGGCGAGGGCGGGGCGGGGCGGGAGGACCGGGATGGGGAGAGGACGGAGAGGGGCGGGGAAGGGGGGGCGCCGGAGAGGCCGGGGTCTGGCGTGTGGAGGGGCAGGTGGGGGGTGGGAGGGGAGGTGGGTGGACGGGCACGTGGGGGATGGGGCGGGAGGCGGGCCCAGGAGGTCGGGCCTCGGGCGAAACTTGGGGAGAAGGCCTGAGGGGTCCCCGGGAGCGGAGCCTTCAGCCCCGCGGCCTTTCCCTGCCAGGGCTGGGGGTGCGATGGGCCCCACGGCCCCCTGGAAGGGGTGCGGGGTCTCGGGAGCTCCTGCCAAGGCTGCCCCGCCCCGGGCCGCGGGCAGAGGCTCCCGAAGCCGAAGCCAGGCGTGCAGCTGGGGGCGCCGGGCCCACCTGGGAAAGCCCAGGCAGCGCTGGAAAGTGGGAGGCGGGGCCTTTCCCTCCTCCGCGTTTAAGGCTTCAGGTGGCCCTGTGGCCTGGCGGGCCGTGGAAGGCGGAGGAGGTGGGTGTGGTGGCCCCTGCCGGGCACCAGGTGCTCCTCCCAGGCCCAGCGCGCGCCAGGCCCCCACCCCAGCGCCTGGCCGGGAGCAGACGGGTGCGCTGCTGTCTGCCCAGCCCCCACCCCGCTAGGTCCGTGGCTCAGGGCAGATTCCCAAACCTACCCCAGGATGAGGGCAGCTGCTGCCACCCTGCACTGGCTGGTGAGAGGGCGGGGACGTAGGCTCCTTCCTGGGGACCGTCTCCAGCCTGTCTGCCCAGTGCACGCCGGGTGAGGGATGCAACCCGGTGTCTCCCCCAGTGCCCCGTAAGCAGGGTGGGCCCCGTCGGGCTGGCACGGCGTCTCCGCCTGAGCCAACCCCGCAACGGCAGGAGCAGCCCCCTCCCCGCTGTGACTCAGCACACACACCTGTGCGGTTCAGGCCAGCCCAACAGGTAGAATCTTCTCTTCTCTCGACAAAGGATGAAGGTTTCCCTCTGCAGAGCGAGGCTTCCCAAGTCCCTCAGCAGACCTCAAGGTCACCCACATCTCGGACCCGGGGTCTGAGCCTTGGGGCAGGCCCTGCCCCGGGAGAGAAGGGACCGGGTGGCAGGACACGGCTGTGGCTCTGGTCAGGTCCCTGCCTGGCTGGGACAGTATGTTTCCCCAGCTGCACTGACCAATCGGGACTCAGCTGCGCTGACAAATCAGACTCAGCAGTATTGACCAATCAGGCCTCAGCTACACTGACCAATCAGAACTCAGCCGCACTGACCAATCAGGACACGACTCCACTGACCAATCAGGACTCCGCTGCACTGACCAATCAGGATTCAGCAGCACTGACCAATCGGAACTCAGCTGCACTGACCAATCAGACTCAGTCGTATTGACCAATCAGGACTCAGCTGCACTGACCAATCAGAACTCAGTCGCCCTGACCAATCAGGACACAACTGCACTGACCAATCAGAACGCAGCTGCACTGACCAATCAGACTCAGCCGTATTGACCAATGAGGACTTGGCTTGCACTGACCAATCAGAACTCAGCTTTACTGACCAATCAGGACTCACCTGCACTGACCAATCAGAGCTCTGCTTCACTGACCAATCAGGACTCAGCTGCACCGTCCAATCAGAACTCAGCCGCACTGACCAATCAGGACACAAGTGTACTGACCAATCAGGACGCAGCTGTATTGACCAATCAGGACTCAGCCGCACTGACCAATCAGAACTCAGCTCTACTGACCAATCAGGACTCAGCCGCACTGACCAATCAGAACTCGGCTCTACTGACCAATCAGAACTCAGCTGCACTGACCAATCGGGACACAGCTGCTCTGACCAATCAGGACACAGCTGCACTGACCAATCGGGACACAGCTGCTCTGACCAATCAGGACACAAGTGTACTGACCAATCAGGACGCTGCTGTATTGACCAATCGGGACTCAGCCGCACTGACCAATCAGAACTTGGCTCTACTGACCAATCAGAACTCAGCTGCATTGACCAATCAGGACACAGCTGCTCTGACCAATCAGGAAGCAGCTGCACTGACCAATGAGAATTCAGCCGCACTGACCAATGAGGGCTCATCTGCGCTGACCTATCAGGACGCAGCCGCACTGACCAATCAGAACTCAGCCGCACTGACTAACCAGTACACAACTGCACTGACCAATCAGGACTCAGCTGCTCTGTCCAGGTGCTCTGTCCAGCCCTGGCTGCCGTCTGCCCGGAACCCCATCATGGTGTGGAGGGCGCCCCCCCTGCCCCCCGGGAGGGGTAGGGACCCGCAGTGCCGCCGACCAGGGTGGCCTCTGCGCACCTGGCTCAGGCATCAGCAGCCAGGCGGGCTCTGGGGAGGCCTCGGGAGGGCCCTGCCATACCCTGACCTTCGTTCCTATGTGCCCGAGGCTGCACAGGAAAGGAGCAGACACATGACGCCACAGGTGAACAGGCGAGTCATCCTTCCAATGTCACAGAGCACATGATGGGGACTCCTGGGACTGCAGGACACGGTCTGCCATAGGTGTCCAGGATGACAGGGTCAGACAATCGGGGGAAGGCATCTTATTTCCAAACTCCTTTTACTTGGGGGATCAGACAGCAGGCTGTCAACACCCCGATACATTATTAAGACTGTGTCACCCCCACCAGGAGGCTGCCAGGGCCTTCACAAGGGGTGGCAGGTCCTTCAGGCGTGGGGAGGCGGCGTGGGTGCCCGTGCTCATGGCCCATTTGCTATTTTAAAAACTACCCGTGAGAGGAGCCCCCACGGCAGGGCTGCACCCCTCCCACCGCTCTCCTGCAGAGAGACTCGCCCAGGGCCCACGGGGGTCCGCAGGTGAGCCAGGGGCGGGGTCTGCCAGTCACCACGCGCTCTCCTTGCAGAAACTGCTGCGGGACCCTGGTCCCCCTTCCCTGGGTGGGCTCTGGGTCTGGAAACCAGCTTGGGTTAGAACTGGGCGCGAAAAAGGCATTTTCCACTTGCCCCCACCAAGGCCACCTCGGGCAGAAGAGCGGTGACGGCCTTTTGTTCTCAGATGTGGGCCCCAGCGTGCCCTCACTCTCCCCAGCTCTGCACCACCTTTTCTTCCTTGTCTACGGCGGTACCACCCTGAACGCGCCCGGTCTTGGCTGATCTCGGACGCTAAGCAGGGTCAGGCCTGGTTAGGACTTGGTGACCCCAGCAACCCCAGCCTTCTGTAAAGGCTGCAGTTGCCCCGCCCTGTGGGCGGAAGTCCTGTGCCAACCCCACATCCACAGCCCTCTCTGCGCTCCCTGACTGCACCTGGACACACCCAGGGCCGGTCCTGGGGCAGGACCCCAGGCACAGGCTCTCTGAATCATCTCTGGGTGTCTGGAAAAGGTTCTCTGCTCCGACCTGCAGGGCATTCACACCCTGCTTCCCGAGGTCCTGGGTGCTCCTTGCCCACAGGACTGGCAAATAGTGGCAAAATACTAAAATTGTCACCTACAGTTACATCTGTAGTCAAGTGTGGGAGGTGAGTAAGTACCTGCTTCTAGGCGTGTTGCAGAACTTGGGGGAAGAGGGGAAAGCCCCCAGTTTAGCACCAAAGGTCCCGGGCAAACTGGGACAGTTGCCATAACAGACGGAGACACTGCTCCAAGACCAGGGAAGCAGGCTGCGGGCGCCCGAGGTCCCGGCCCCTGTTGGTCTCCTGCACAGAGGTGTAAAGTCTCCGGGCCCCAAGCAGCCCGGGGAAGGAAATCCCTGCACCTCCCCTGCAGCCAGGCCTCTGGCCCAGGGGGTGTGACCCTCAGGTCTCTTAGGCAAGGGACCTCCAGCCAGCCTGTGGCAGGGATCAGGCCAAGGCTCTGCCCACCCCGCGGCCCGCAAGGACTTATTTGGCCTCTGCCCTCTCACCGAACGCTGCAAATGGAGCGGCCTCTGCCAACCAGGGAGGGCTGCATGTTCCCGGGAGGGGAGGGCACTGTCCCAGGCCAGTGCCTGCCTCCCCACCTGAAGGACCGCAGGGCCAGCACGGATCCCATCCCCAGGGTACAGGGGTACCAACCTGGCCCTGACTCCAGCCCTCCAACGGGCACACACGTGGCCATTTAGGGCTGCACTGGCTCTTGTCCCCAGCAGCGACAGAAGCTGTGATCGAAGCTCTCGCCAGACCCGTCCAAGGCACCCAAAGCCCGGGCTCAGTCTCAAGTTCTGGGGGGACTTGGCTGACCCTGAGCAGGCTGAGCCCCCGTCACTAGGAAATTTACCTAAAATCAGGAACTTGCTCACCACTCTGAGTCCCCTCAACGTTGGCTAAACTAATAGTAATTGCATTTAAAAACGTGTCTGCCTTTACTCTTACCTGAGACTTTGACATTCAAAGCGTCTGTCAGTTCAGTCGTCAACAGTAGTTACTGCTGTGTCACATTTAGGTGGGTCTAAGCCGACATTCAGGCCAGACGAGGGCTCAGGCCCGGCTCTGGTTTGTGCTGTCCAGGGTTTGAGTCCCAGGCCTGCTTTGGCCTTTTCACTGCTTTGTGTGCCTCAGTTTCCCCACGAGGACGACCAGCATAGCTAGTGCGTGTTAGCGCTGTCCCCGCGGACCACGAGCACGCGCTGCATGATCTGTTTCCGCCAGCCACGTTCAGCGACTCATGACAACGACCCTCACGATGCTGCTCGCGGGAAGTGTCAGGCTCGGCCCGCCCGGGACCGCGGGGTGCCCCGGCCCCGACCCCTCTCCCCTCCCCTGTCCGCCCCCGCCACGCCCCGCCCCCCACTCCCCTCCCCTCTCCGCCCCGTCCCCGCCCCCACTCCTCTCCCCTGTCAGCCCGGCCCCGCCCCTCCCGTCCGCCCCCACCCCCCGGCCCCGCGCCGCGGCTCCGCTCGTCCCCCCGCGGCCACACGGGGGCGCAGGGGGCGCAGCCGGACAGCGGGCGAGGGCGGGGCGGGGCGGGAGGACCGGGATGGGGAGAGGACGGAGAGGGGCGGGGAAGGGGGGGCGCCGGAGAGGCCGGGGTCTGGCGTGTGGAGGGGCAGGTGGGGGGTGGGAGGGGAGGTGGGTGGACGGGCACGTGGGGGATGGGGCGGGAGGCGGGCCCAGGAGGTCGGGCCTCGGGCGAAACTTGGGGAGAAGGCCTGAGGGGTCCCCGGGAGCGGAGCCTTCAGCCCCGCGGCCTTTCCCTGCCAGGGCTGGGGGTGCGATGGGCCCCACGGCCCCCTGGAAGGGGTGCGGGGTCTCGGGAGCTCCTGCCAAGGCTGCCCCGCCCCGGGCCGCGGGCAGAGGCTCCCGAAGCCGAAGCCAGGCGTGCAGCTGGGGGCGCCGGGCCCACCTGGGAAAGCCCAGGCAGCGCTGGAAAGTGGGAGGCGGGGCCTTTCCCTCCTCCGCGTTTAAGGCTTCAGGTGGCCCTGTGGCCTGGCGGGCCGTGGAAGGCGGAGGAGGTGGGTGTGGTGGCCCCTGCCGGGCACCAGGTGCTCCTCCCAGGCCCAGCGCGCGCCAGGCCCCCACCCCAGCGCCTGGCCGGGAGCAGACGGGTGCGCTGCTGTCTGCCCAGCCCCCACCCCGCTAGGTCCGTGGCTCAGGGCAGATTCCCAAACCTACCCCAGGATGAGGGCAGCTGCTGCCACCCTGCACTGGCTGGTGAGAGGGCGGGGACGTAGGCTCCTTCCTGGGGACCGTCTCCAGCCTGTCTGCCCAGTGCACGCCGGGTGAGGGATGCAACCCGGTGTCTCCCCCAGTGCCCCGTAAGCAGGGTGGGCCCCGTCGGGCTGGCACGGCGTCTCCGCCTGAGCCAACCCCGCAACGGCAGGAGCAGCCCCCTCCCCGCTGTGACTCAGCACACACACCTGTGCGGTTCAGGCCAGCCCAACAGGTAGAATCTTCTCTTCTCTCGACAAAGGATGAAGGTTTCCCTCTGCAGAGCGAGGCTTCCCAAGTCCCTCAGCAGACCTCAAGGTCACCCACATCTCGGACCCGGGGTCTGAGCCTTGGGGCAGGCCCTGCCCCGGGAGAGAAGGGACCGGGTGGCAGGACACGGCTGTGGCTCTGGTCAGGTCCCTGCCTGGCTGGGACAGTATGTTTCCCCAGCTGCACTGACCAATCGGGACTCAGCTGCGCTGACAAATCAGACTCAGCAGTATTGACCAATCAGGCCTCAGCTACACTGACCAATCAGAACTCAGCCGCACTGACCAATCAGGACACGACTCCACTGACCAATCAGGACTCCGCTGCACTGACCAATCAGGATTCAGCAGCACTGACCAATCGGAACTCAGCTGCACTGACCAATCAGACTCAGTCGTATTGACCAATCAGGACTCAGCTGCACTGACCAATCAGAACTCAGTCGCCCTGACCAATCAGGACACAACTGCACTGACCAATCAGAACGCAGCTGCACTGACCAATCAGACTCAGCCGTATTGACCAATGAGGACTTGGCTTGCACTGACCAATCAGAACTCAGCTTTACTGACCAATCAGGACTCACCTGCACTGACCAATCAGAGCTCTGCTTCACTGACCAATCAGGACTCAGCTGCACCGTCCAATCAGAACTCAGCCGCACTGACCAATCAGGACACAAGTGTACTGACCAATCAGGACGCAGCTGTATTGACCAATCAGGACTCAGCCGCACTGACCAATCAGAACTCAGCTCTACTGACCAATCAGGACTCAGCCGCACTGACCAATCAGAACTCGGCTCTACTGACCAATCAGAACTCAGCTGCACTGACCAATCGGGACACAGCTGCTCTGACCAATCAGGACACAGCTGCACTGACCAATCGGGACACAGCTGCTCTGACCAATCAGGACACAAGTGTACTGACCAATCAGGACGCTGCTGTATTGACCAATCGGGACTCAGCCGCACTGACCAATCAGAACTTGGCTCTACTGACCAATCAGAACTCAGCTGCATTGACCAATCAGGACACAGCTGCTCTGACCAATCAGGAAGCAGCTGCACTGACCAATGAGAATTCAGCCGCACTGACCAATGAGGGCTCATCTGCGCTGACCTATCAGGACGCAGCCGCACTGACCAATCAGAACTCAGCCGCACTGACTAACCAGTACACAACTGCACTGACCAATCAGGACTCAGCTGCTCTGTCCAGGTGCTCTGTCCAGCCCTGGCTGCCGTCTGCCCGGAACCCCATCATGGTGTGGAGGGCGCCCCCCCTGCCCCCCGGGAGGGGTAGGGACCCGCAGTGCCGCCGACCAGGGTGGCCTCTGCGCACCTGGCTCAGGCATCAGCAGCCAGGCGGGCTCTGGGGAGGCCTCGGGAGGGCCCTGCCATACCCTGACCTTCGTTCCTATGTGCCCGAGGCTGCACAGGAAAGGAGCAGACACATGACGCCACAGGTGAACAGGCGAGTCATCCTTCCAATGTCACAGAGCACATGATGGGGACTCCTGGGACTGCAGGACACGGTCTGCCATAGGTGTCCAGGATGACAGGGTCAGACAATCGGGGGAAGGCATCTTATTTCCAAACTCCTTTTACTTGGGGGATCAGACAGCAGGCTGTCAACACCCCGATACATTATTAAGACTGTGTCACCCCCACCAGGAGGCTGCCAGGGCCTTCACAAGGGGTGGCAGGTCCTTCAGGCGTGGGGAGGCGGCGTGGGTGCCCGTGCTCATGGCCCATTTGCTATTTTAAAAACTACCCGTGAGAGGAGCCCCCACGGCAGGGCTGCACCCCTCCCACCGCTCTCCTGCAGAGAGACTCGCCCAGGGCCCACGGGGGTCCGCAGGTGAGCCAGGGGCGGGGTCTGCCAGTCACCACGCGCTCTCCTTGCAGAAACTGCTGCGGGACCCTGGTCCCCCTTCCCTGGGTGGGCTCTGGGTCTGGAAACCAGCTTGGGTTAGAACTGGGCGCGAAAAAGGCATTTTCCACTTGCCCCCACCAAGGCCACCTCGGGCAGAAGAGCGGTGACGGCCTTTTGTTCTCAGATGTGGGCCCCAGCGTGCCCTCACTCTCCCCAGCTCTGCACCACCTTTTCTTCCTTGTCTACGGCGGTACCACCCTGAACGCGCCCGGTCTTGGCTGATCTCGGACGCTAAGCAGGGTCAGGCCTGGTTAGGACTTGGTGACCCCAGCAACCCCAGCCTTCTGTAAAGGCTGCAGTTGCCCCGCCCTGTGGGCGGAAGTCCTGTGCCAACCCCACATCCACAGCCCTCTCTGCGCTCCCTGACTGCACCTGGACACACCCAGGGCCGGTCCTGGGGCAGGACCCCAGGCACAGGCTCTCTGAATCATCTCTGGGTGTCTGGAAAAGGTTCTCTGCTCCGACCTGCAGGGCATTCACACCCTGCTTCCCGAGGTCCTGGGTGCTCCTTGCCCACAGGACTGGCAAATAGTGGCAAAATACTAAAATTGTCACCTACAGTTACATCTGTAGTCAAGTGTGGGAGGTGAGTAAGTACCTGCTTCTAGGCGTGTTGCAGAACTTGGGGGAAGAGGGGAAAGCCCCCAGTTTAGCACCAAAGGTCCCGGGCAAACTGGGACAGTTGCCATAACAGACGGAGACACTGCTCCAAGACCAGGGAAGCAGGCTGCGGGCGCCCGAGGTCCCGGCCCCTGTTGGTCTCCTGCACAGAGGTGTAAAGTCTCCGGGCCCCAAGCAGCCCGGGGAAGGAAATCCCTGCACCTCCCCTGCAGCCAGGCCTCTGGCCCAGGGGGTGTGACCCTCAGGTCTCTTAGGCAAGGGACCTCCAGCCAGCCTGTGGCAGGGATCAGGCCAAGGCTCTGCCCACCCCGCGGCCCGCAAGGACTTATTTGGCCTCTGCCCTCTCACCGAACGCTGCAAATGGAGCGGCCTCTGCCAACCAGGGAGGGCTGCATGTTCCCGGGAGGGGAGGGCACTGTCCCAGGCCAGTGCCTGCCTCCCCACCTGAAGGACCGCAGGGCCAGCGCGGATCCCATCCCCAGGGTACAGGGGTACCAACCTGGCCCTGACTCCAGCCCTGCAACGGGCACACACGTGGCCATTTAGGGCTGCACTGGCTCTTGTCCCCAGCAGCGACAGAAGCTGTGATCGAAGCTCTCGCCAGACCCGTCCAAGGCACCCAAAGCCCGGGCTCAGTCTCAAGTTCTGGGGGGACTTGGCTGACCCTGAGCAGGCTGAGCCCCCGTCACTAGGAAATTTACCTAAAATCAGGAACTTGCTCACCACTCTGAGTCCCCTCAACGTTGGCTAAACTAATAGTAATTGCATTTAAAAACGTGTCTGCCTTTACTCTTACCTGAGACTTTGACATTCAAAGCGTCTGTCAGTTCAGTCGTCAACAGTAGTTACTGCTGTGTCACATTTAGGTGGGTCTAAGCCGACATTCAGGCCAGACGAGGGCTCAGGCCCGGCTCTGGTTTGTGCTGTCCAGGGTTTGAGTCCCAGGCCTGCTTTGGCCTTTTCACTGCTTTGTGTGCCTCAGTTTCCCCACGAGGACGACCAGCATAGCTAGTGCGTGTTAGCGCTGTCCCCGCGGACCTCGAGCACGCGCTGCATGATCTGTTTCCGCCAGCCACGTTCAGCGACTCATGACAACGACCCTCACGATGCTGCTCGCGGGAAGTGTCAGGCTCGGCCCGCCCGGGACCGCGGGGTGCCCCGGCCCCGACCCCTCTCCCCTCCCCTGTCCGCCCCCGCCACGCCCCCGCCCCCCACTCCCCTCCCCTCTCCGCCCCGTCCCCGCCCCCCACTTCCGCTCCCCCTGTCAGCCCGGCCCCGCCCCTCCCGTCCGCCCCCACCCCCCGGGGCCCCGCGCCGCGGCTCCGCTCCGTCCCCCCGCGGCCACACGGGGGCGCTGGGGGCGCAGGCCGGACAGCGGGCGAGGGCGGGGCGGGGCGGGAGGACCGGGATGGGGAGAGGACGGAGAGGGGCGGGGAAGGGGGGGGCGCCGGAGAGGCCGGGGTCTGGCGTGTGGAGGGGCAGGTGGGGGGTGGGAGGGAGGTGGGTGGACGGGCAACGTGGGGGATGGGGCGGGAGGCGGGCCCAGGAGGTCGGGCCTCGGGCGAAACTTGGGGAGAAGGCCTGAGGGGTCCCCGGGAGCGGAGCCTTCAGCCCCCGCGGCCTTTCCCTGCCAGGGTCTGGGGGTGCGCTGGGCCCCACGGCCCCCTGGAAGGGGTGCGGGGTCTCGGGAGCTCCTGCCAAGGCTGCCCCGCCCCGGGCCGCGGCAGAGGCTCCCGAAGCCGAAGCCAGGCGGTGCAGCTGGGGGCGCCGGGCCCACCTGGGAAAGCCCAGGCAGCGCTGGAAAGTGGGAGGCGGGGCCTTTCCCTCCTCCGCGTTTAAGGCTTCAGGTGGCCCTGTGGCCTGGCGGCCGTGGAAGGCGGAGGAGGTGGGTGTGGTGGCCCCTGCCCGGGCACCAGGTGCTCCTCCCAGGCCCAGCGCGCGCCAGGCCCCCACCCCAGCGCCTGGCCGGGAGCAGACGGGTGCGCTGCTGTCTGCCCAGCCCCCACCCCGCTAGGTCCGTGGCTCAGGGGCAGATTCCCAAACCTACCCCAGGATGAGGGCAGCTGCTGCCACCCTGCACTGGCTGGTGAGAGGGCGGGGACGTAGGCTCCTTCCTGGGACCGTCTCCAGCCTGTCCTGCCCAGTGCACGCCCGGGTGAGGGATGCAACCCGGTGTCTCCCCAGGTGCCCCGTAAGCAGGTGGGCCCCGTCGGGCTGGCACGGCGTCTCCGCCTGAGCCAACCCCGCAACGGCAGGAGCAGCCCCCTCCCCGCTGTGACTCAGCACACACACCTGTGCGGTTCAGGCCAGCCCAACAGGTAGAATCTTCTCTTCTCTCGACAAAGGATGAAGGTTTCCCTCTGCAGAGCGAGGCTTCCCAAGTCCCTCAGCAGACCTCAAGGTCACCCACATCTCGACCCGGGTCTGAGCCTTGGGGCAGGCCCTGCCCCGGAGAGAAGGGACCGGGTGGCAGGACACGGCTGTGGCTCTGGTCAGGTCCCTGCCTGGCTGGGACAGTATGTTTCCCCAGCCGCACTGACCAATCAGGACACAAGTGTACTGACCAATCAGGACGCAGCTGTATTGGACCAATCAGGACTAAGCCGCACTGATCAATCAGAACTCAGCTCTACTGACCAATCAGGACTCAGCTGCACTGACCAATCAGAACTCGGCTCTACTGACCAATCAGAACTCAGCTGCACTGACCAATCAGAGCTCTGCTTCACTGACCTATCAGGACTCAGCTGCACCGTCCAATCAGAACTCAGCGGCACGACCAATCAGGACACAAGTGTACTGACCAATCAGGACGCAGCCGTATTGACCAATTAGGACTCAGCCGCACTGACCCATGAGAACTCAGCTCTACTCACCAATCAGACTCAGTCGCATTGACCAATCAGGACTCAGCTGCACTGGACCAATCAGAACTCAGTCGCCCTGACCAATCAGGACACAACTGCACTGACCAATCAGAACGCAGCTGCACTGACCAATCAGACTCAGCCGTATTGACCAATGAGGACTTGGCTTGCACTGACCAATCAGAACTCAGCTTTACTGACCAATCAGGACTCACCTGCACTGACCAATCAGAGCTCTGCTTCACTGACCAATCAGGACTCAGCTGCACCGTCCAATCAGAACTCAGCCGCACTGACCAATCAGGACACAAGTGTACTGACCAATCAGGACGCAGCTGTATTGACCAATCAGGACTCAGCCGCACTGACCAATCAGAACTCAGCTCTACTGACCAATCAAGACTCAGCCGCACTGACCAATCAGAACTCGGCTCTACTGACCAATCAGAACTCAGCTGCACTGACCAATCGGGACACAGCTGCTCTGACCAATCAGGGACACAGCTGCACTGGACCAATCGGGGACACAGCTGCTCTGACCAATCAGGGACACAAGTGTACTGACCAATCAGGACGCAGCTGTATTGACCAATCGGGACTCAGCCGCACTGACCAATCAGAACTTGGCTCTACTGACCAATCAGAACTCAGCTGCATTGACCAATCAGGACACAGCTGCTCTGACCAATCAGGAAGCAGCTGCACTGACCAATGAGAATTCAGCCGGCACTGACCAATGAGGGCTCATCTGCGCTGACCTATCAGGACGCAGCCGCACTGACCAATCAGAACTCAGCCGCACTGACTAACCAGTACACAACTGCACTGACCAATCAGGATCAGCTGCTCTGTCCAGGTGCTCTGTCCAGCCCCTGGCTGCCGTCTGCCCGGAACCCCCATCATGGTGTGGAGGGCGCCCCCGCCTGCCCCCCGGGAGGGGTAGGGACCCGCAGTGCCGCCGACCCGGGTGGCCTCTGCGCACCTGGCTCAGGCATCAGCAGCCAGGCGGGCTCTGGGGAGGCCTCGGGAGGGCCCTGCCATACCCTGACCTTCGTTCCTATGTGCCCGAGGCTGCACAGGAAAGGAGCAGACACATGACGCCACAGGTGAACAGGCGAGTCATCCTTCCAATGTCACAGAGCACATGATGGGGGACTCCTGGGACTGCAGGACACGGTCTGCATAGGTGTCCAGGATGACAGGGTCAGACAATCGGGGGAAGGCATCTTATTTCCAAACTCCTTTTACTTGGGGGATCAGACAGCAGGCTGTCAACACCCCGATACATTATTAAGACTGTGTCACCCCCACCAGGAGGCTGCCAGGGCCTTCACAAGGGGTGGCGGTCCTTCAGGCGTGGGGAGGGCGGCGTGGGTGCCCGTGCTCATGGCCCATTTGCTATTTTAAAAACTACCCGTGAGGAGCCCCCACGGCAGGGCTGCACCCCTCCCACCGCTCTCCTGCAGGAGAGACTCGCCCAGGGGCCACGGGGGTCCGCAGGTGAGCAGGGGCGGGGTCTGCCAGTCCCACGCGCTCTCCTTGCAGAAACTGCTGCGGGACCCTGGTCCCCCTTCCCTGGGTGGGCTCTGGGTCTGGAAACCAGCTTGGGTTAGAACTGGGCGCGAAAAAGGCATTTTCCACTTGCCCCCACCAAGGCCACCTCGGGCAGAAGAGCGGTGACGGCCTTTTGTTCTCAGATGTGGGCCCCAGCGTGCCCTCACTCTCCCCAGCTCTGCACCACCTTTTCTTCCTTGTCTACGGCGGTACCACCCTGAACGCGCCCGGTCTTGGCTGATCTCGGACGCTAAGCAGGGTCAGGCCTGGTTAGGACTTGGTGACCCCAGCAACCCCAGCCTTCTGTAAAGGCTGCAGTTGCCCCGCCCTGTGGGCGGAAGTCCTGTGCCAACCCCACATCCACAGCCCTCTCTGCGCTCCCTGACTGCACCTGGACACACCCAGGGCCGGTCCTGGGGCAGGACCCCAGGCACAGGCTCTCTGAATCAACTCTGGGTGTCTGGAAAAGGTTCTCTGCTCCGACCTGCAGGGCTATTCACACCCTGCTTCCCGAGGTCCTGGGTGCTCCTCTGCCCACAGGACTGGCAAATAGTGGCAAAATACTAAAATTGTCACCTACAGTTACATCTGTAGTCAAGTGTGGGAGGTGAGTAAGTACCTGCTTCTAGGCGTGTTGCAGAACTTGGGGGAAGAGGGGGAAAGCCCCCAGTTTAGCACCAAAGGTCCCGGGCAAACTGGGACAGTTGCCATAACAGACGGAGACACTGCTCCAAGACCAGGGAAGCAGGCTGCGGGCGCCCGAGGTCCCCGGCCCCTGTGGTCTCCTGCACAGAGGTGTAAAGTCTCCGGGCCCCAAGCAGCCCGGGGAAGGAAATCCCTGCACCTCCCCTGCAGCCAGGCCTCTGGCCCAGGGGGTGTGACCCTCAGGTCTCTTAGGCAAGGGACCTCCAGCCAGCCTGTGGCAGGGATCAGGCCAAGGCTCTGCCCACCCCCGCGGCCCGCAAGGACTTATTTGGCCTCTGCCCCTCACCGAACGCTGCAAATGGAGCGGCCTCTGCCAACCAGGGAGGGCTGCATGTTCCCGGGAGGGGAGGGCACTGTCCCAGGCCAGTGCCCTGCCTCCCCACCTGAAGGACCGCAGGGCCAGCACGGATCCCATCCCCAGGGTACAGGGGTACCAACCTGGCCCTGACTCCAGCCCTGCAACGGGCACACACGTGGCCATTTAGGGCTGCACTGGCTCTTGTCCCCAGCAGCGACAGAAGCTGTGATCGAAGCTCTCGCCAGACCCGTCCAAGGCACCCAAAGCCCGGGCTCAGTCTCAAGTTCTGGGGGGACTTGGCTGACCCTGAGCAGGCTGAGCCCCCGTCACTAGGAAATTTACCTAAAAATCAGGAACTTGCTCACCACTCTGAGTCCCCTCAACGTTGGCTAAACTAATAGTAATTGCATTTAAAAACGTGTCCTGCCTTTACTCTTACCTGAGACTTTGACATTCAAAGCGTCTGTCAGTTCCAGTCGTCAACAGTAGTTACTGCTGTGTCACATTTAGGTGGGTCTAAGCCGACATTCAGGCCAGACGAGGGCTCAGGCCCGGCTCTGGTTTGTGCTGTCCAGGGTTTGAGTCCCAGGCCTGCTTTGGCCTTTTCACTGCTTTGTGTGCCTCAGTTTCCCCACGAGAGACGACCAGCATAGCTAGTGCGTGTTAGCGCTGTCCCCGCGGACCACGAGCACGCGCTGCATGATCTGTTTCCGCCAGCCACGTTCAGCGACTCATGACAACGACCCTCACGATGCTGCTCGCGGGAAGTGTCAGGCTCGGCCCGCCGGGACCGCGGGGTGCCCCGGCCCCCGACCCCTCTCCCCTCCCCTGTCCGCCCCCGCCACGCCCCGCCCCCCACTCCCCTCCCCCTCTCCGCCCCGTCCCCGCCCCCACTCCTCTCCCCCTGTCAGCCCGGCCCCGCCCCTCCCGTCCGCCCCCACCCCCCGGCCCCGCGCCGCGGGCTCCGCTCGTCCCCCCGCGGCCACACGGGGGCGCAGCCGGACAGCGGGCGAGGGCGGGCGGGGCGGGAGGACCGGATGGGGAGGAGGACGGAGAGGGGCGGGGAAGGGGGGGCGCCGGAGAGGCCGGGGTCTGGCGTGTGGAGGGGCAGGTGGGGGGTGGGGAGGGGAGGTGGGTGGACGGGCACGTGGGGGATGGGGCGGGAGGGCGGGCCCAGGAGGTCGGGCCTCGGGCGAAACTTGGGGAGAAGGCCTGAGGGGTCCCCGGGAGCGGAGGCCTTCAGCCCCGCGGCCTTTCCCTGCCAGGGCTGGGGGTGCGATGGGCCCCACGGCCCCCTGGAAGGGGTGCGGGGTCTCGGGAGCTCCTGCCAAGGCTGCCCCGCCCCGGGCCGCGGGCAGAGGCTCCCGAAGCCGAAGCCAGGCGTGCAGCTGGGGGCGCCGGGCCCACCTGGGAAAGCCCAGGCAGCGCTGGAAAGTGGGAGGGCGGGGCCTTTCCCTCCTCCGCGTTTAAGCTTCAGGTGGCCCTGTGGCCTGGCGGGCCGTGGAAGGCGGAGGAGGTGGGTGTGGTGGCCCCCTGCCGGGCACCAGGTGCTCCTCCCAGGCCCAGCGCGCGCCAGGCCCCCCACCCCAGCGCCTGGCCGGGAGCAGACGGGTGCGCTGCTGTCTGCCCAGCCCCACCCCGCTAGGTCCGTGGCTCAGGGCAGATTCCCAACCTACCCCAGGATGAGGGCAGCTGCTGCCACCCTGCACTGGCTGGTGAGAGGGCGGGGACGTAGGCTCCTTCCTGGGGACCGTCTCCAGCCTGTCTGCCCAGTGCACGCCCGGGTGAGGGATGCAACCCGGTGTCTCCCCCAGTGCCCCGTAAGCAGGGTGGGCCCCGTCGGGCTGGCACGGCGTCTCCGCCTGAGCCAACCCCCGCAACGGCAGGAGCAGCCCCCTCCCCGCTGTGACTCAGCACACACACCTGTGCGGTTCAGGCCAGCCCAACAGGTAGAATCTTCTCTTCTCTCGACAAAGGATGAAGGTTTCCCTCTGCAGAGCGAGGCTTCCCAAGTCCCTCAGCAGACCTCAAGGTCTCCCACATCTCGGACCCGGGGTCTGAGCCTTGGGGCAGGCCCTGCCCCGGGAGAGAAGGGACCGGGTGGCAGGACACGGCTGTGGCTCTGGTCAGGTCCCTGCCTGGCTGGGACAGTATGTTTCCCCAGCTGCACTGACCAATCGGGACTCAGCTGCGATGACAAATCAGACTCAGCAGTATTGACCAATCAGGCCTCAGCTACACTGACCAATCAGAACTCAGCCGCACTGACCAATCAGGACACGACTCCACTGACCAATCAGGACTCCGCTGCACTGACCAATCAGGATTCAGCAGCACTGACCAATCGGAACTCAGCTGCACTGACCAATCAGACTCAGTCGTATTGACCAATCAGGACTCAGCTGCACTGACCAATCAGAACTCAGTCGCCCTGACCAATCAGGACACAACTGCACTGACCAATCAGAACGCAGCTGCACTGACCAATCAGACTCAGCCGTATTGACCAATGAGGACTTGGCTTGCACTGACCAATCAGAACTCAGCTTTACTGACAATCCAATCAGGACTCACCTGCACTGACCAATCAGAGCTCTGCTTCACTGACCAATCAGGACTCAGCTGCACCGTCCAATCAGAACTCAGCCGCACTGACCAATCAGGACACAAGTGTACTGACCAATCAGGACGCAGCTGTATTGACCAATCAGGACTCAGCCGCACTGACCAATCAGAACTCAGCTCTACTGACCAATCAGGACTCAGCCGCACTGACCAATCAGAACTCGGCTCTACTGACCAATCAGAACTCAGCTGCACTGACCAATCGGGAACACAGCTGCTCTGACCAATCAGGACACAGCTGCACTGACCAATCGGGACACAGCTGCTCTGACCAATCAGGACACAAGTGTACTGACCAATCAGGACGCTGCTGTATTGACCAATCGGGACTCAGCCGCACTGACCAATCAGAACTTGGCTCTACTGACCAATCAGAACTCAGCTGCATTGACCAATCAGGACACAGCTGCTCTGACCAATCAGGAAGCAGCTGCACTGACCAATGAGAATTCAGCCCGCACTGACCAATGAGGGCTCATCTGCGCTGACCTATCAGGACGCAGCCGCACTGACCAATCAGAACTCAGCCGCACTGACTAACCAGTACACAAACTGCACTGACCAATCAGGACTCAGCTGCTCTGTCCAGGTGCTCTGTCCAGCCCTGGCTGCCGTCTGCCCGGAACCCCATCATGGTGTGGAGGGCGCCCCCCCTGCCCCCCGGGAGGGGTAGGGACCCGCAGTGCCGCCGACCAGGGTGGCCTCTGCGCACCTGGCTCAGGCATCAGCAGCCAGGCCGGGCTCTGGGGAGGCCTCGGGAGGGCCCTGCCATACCCTGACCCTTCTTTCCTATGTGCCCCGAGGCTGCACAGGAAAGGAGCAGACACATGACGCCACAGGTGAACAGGCGAGTCATCCTTCCAATGTCACAGAGCACATGATGGGGACTCCTGGGACTGCAAGGACACGGTCTGCCATAGGTGTCCAGGATGACAGGGTCAGACAATCGGGGGAAGGCATCTTATTTCCAAACTCCTTTTACTTGGGGGATCAGACAGCAGGCTGTCAACACCCCGATACATTATTAAGACTGTGTCACCCCCACCAGGAGGCTGCCAGGGCCTTCACAAGGGGTGGCAGGTCCTTCAGGCGTGGGGAGGGCGGCGTGGGTGCCCGTGCTCATGGCCCATTTGCTATTTTAAAAACTACCCGTGAGAGGAGCCCCCACGGCAGGGCTGCACCCCTCCCACCGCTCTCCCTGCAGAGAGACTCGCCCAGGGCCCACGGGGTCCGCAGGTGAGCCAGGGGCGGGGTCTGCCAGTCACCACGCGCTCTCCTTGCAGAAACTGCTGCGGGACCCTGGTCCCCCTTCCCTGGGTGGGCTCTGGGTCTGGAAACCAGCTTGGGTTAGAACTGGGCGCGAAAAAAGGCATTTTCCACTTGCCCCCACCAAGGCCACCTCGGGCAGAAGAGCGGTGACGGCCTTTTGTTCTCAGATGTGGGCCCCAGCGTGCCCTCACTCTCCCCAGCTCAGCACCACCTTTTCTTCCTTGTCTACGGCGGTACCACCCTGAACGCGCCCGGTCTTGGCTGATCTCGGACGCTAAGCAGGGTCAGGCCTGGTTAGGACTTGGTGACCCCAGCAACCCCAGCCTTCTGTAAAGGCTGCAGTTGCCCCGCCCTGTGGGCGGAAGTCCTGTGCCAACCCCACATCCACAGCCCTCTCTGCGCTCCCTGACTGCACCTGGACACACCCAGGGCCGGTCCTGGGGCAGGACCCCAGGCACAGGCTCTCTGAATCATCTCTGGGTGTCTGGAAAAGGTTCTCTGCTCCGACCTGCAGGGCATTCACACCCTGCTTCCCGAGGTCCTGGGTGCTCCTTGCCCACAGGACTGGCAAATAGTGGCAAAATACTAAAATTGTCACCTACAGTTACATCTGTAGTCAAGTGTGGGAGGTGAGTAAGTACCTGCTTCTAGGCGTGTTGCAGAACTTGGGGGGAAGAGGGGAAAGCCCCCAGTTTAGCACCAAAGGTCCCGGGCAAACTGGGACAGTTGCCATAACAGACGGAGACACTGCTCCAAGACCAGGGAAGCCAGGCTGCGGGCCGCCCGAGGTCCCGGCCCCTGTTGGTCTCCTGCACAGAGGTGTAAAGTCTCCGGGCCCCAAGCACGCCCGGGGAAGGGAAATCCCTGCACCTCCCCTGCAGCCAGGCCTCTGGCCCAGGGGGTGTGACCCTCAGGTCTCTTAGGCAAGGGACCTCCAGCCAGCCTGTGGCAGGGATCAGGCCAAGGCTCTGCCCACCCCCGCGGCCCGCAAGGACTTATTTGGCCTCTGCCCTCTCACCGAACGCTGCAAATGGAGCGGCCTCTGCCAACCAGGGAGGGCTGCATGTTCCCGGGAGGGAGGGCACTGTCCCAGGCCAGTGCCTGCCTCCCCCACCTGAAGGACCGCAGGGCCAGCGCGGATCCCATCCCCAGGGTACAGGGGTACCACCTGGCCCTGACTCCAGCCCTGCAACGGGCACACACGTGCCATTTAGGGCTGCACTGGCTCTTGTCCCCAGCAGCGACAGAAGCTGTGATCGAAGCTCTCGCCAGTACCCGTCCAAGGCAACCCAAAGCCCGGGCTCAAGTCTCAAGTTCTGGGGGGACTTGGCTGACCCTGAGCAGGCTGAGCCCCCGTCACTAGGAAATTTTACCTAAAATCAGGAACTTGCTCACCACTCTGAGTCCCCTTCAACGTTGGCTAAACTAATAGTAATTGCATTTAAA